>NW_004524966.1:284443-303156 GCF_000260255.1 Octodon degus | reverse complement strand
TCTCTCTCTCTCTCTCTCTCTCTCTCTCTCTCTCTCTCTCTCTCTCTCTCTCTCAAATAAATAAATAAATAAAAATTTTTTAAAAAAAAGAACTTAATGATATAATAGTCAATATTATTAAAGTATATGGCACACATACAAGACAATATGCTTGTTTTAAGCATATAAACACACACACACACACATCTTGAATATATATATATATATTCAAGATGTAGAAAATTTTAATCACTTGATAGCATTTTTTCAGCACCTTTTTGTAGTCAGAAACCCCCAAGACCAGCTACTTGCACTGTCTCGTTAGCTCCATCTTCATAATAAATAGTGATTTTTCTCATTTTTTGTGTGTTTCCAACAATACTTATGTATGATGATATAAAAACTATGTACATATTAATGTACACAATTTAATGAGTTGGAGATTATGTTCATCTGTGAAATCATCATCACAGTCAATTCCATGAATATCTACATTATCTCAAAGTTTTCTCTTCTCTTAATTAATTTATTACCTTTTGTGTGTTATAGGACCACTTAACATAAGATTAGAAGACCCTTAGTAAAATTTCGTGGCTTAATTTTGTCATTTCCTGTCTAATACGGAAAGGAGATTTTGTGGTATGAACTTGCAATGTAGCTTCCGTTAGCATGTTGTAGTGGATTAAACATGTGCAAATAATAGTAGTTTGTTGTTTTCGATTAATTTCTGTAACATTGTAGATATATCACAAATGCTTATTTATTCTCCAACCAATGGATATCGACCTATATCTGGTTTGGGGAGCCAATACAGTAAACCAATGAATTTACAAGCGCTATAAATGGCTATGACTATTTAAGTGCTGAAGTTCCAATGAATACAGACTTATTTTTCATTACTAAATATCTATGAGGTAAACTACTGTAATCTTTGCCAGGTAATAAGTAGTTCTTTGTGAATTTGGTTGTTTTCAAAAGTGGCTTTACTATTTATGTTTGTAACAATCATGAATAGAGGTTCCACTCAACAGCATTCAAGTTAATTTTAAGTATTTTTAGTGTTAAATTTTGTAGTGGGGGAGAGACTACCTGCTCTCGGACAGGAGCTTTCTTTCCCTCAATAAATATATTCTGCTCATAATCTCTGTTTGTTCCTAAAATTCATTCTTCAGTTTTAGAGAACATGAACTCATGCAAGTCAGGCTGTGAGAACGTTTTTCCCTATATGGAGCTTCCCTATATGGTTTGGAGGTCATCCACCCAAGATCAGTTTTTCTCCCTGTGTCATTTTGCAGGCTTCCTCCAAGATCATTGGACAGAGGAGCACCCACCTGCTCTGGAGAGGGCTACTCAGGGATGCCTCGGTGGGGGAATTAATTAGGAAGAAGGTGGGGATGCCCAGAAAGACTCAAAGCTACACGTTCACCCAAGAGAAAATGCCTGTCATCTATTGGGCCTCTAGATAGAACCTCTGAAAAATATATCTGATTGGTCAACAACTATGACCCATTTCAGACTGAAGACGCCAGAGCAGTCTTTGCCCATATTTCTCTTCATGGCAGTTCAGATTACTTCTTCAGAGGAAGGAATGTTACAGGCAGCTAAATTAGATAGAAATATTATAGGTGGTCATACAGGGCTAGGCCCTTAAAGGAGACCAAACAAAAGACAAGCTACCTTGCAACTGTGGGAGGGACAGATGCTCCTGCTGCAAACCAGACCTAAAAGACCTAAAGGCCAAACAAATGCTAAAAGAGTAGCAGCTGAGTTTGATATTCTAAACAGGTATCACTCATCTGAAAAGACCCAAGTGAGTCACCAGCTCAACCCCCATCAGGAAGAGACCCGGTCCCGCATTCCAGCCCCAAACAGGAAGATAACACATCCTGTATTCATGCCCGCTTACTCTGTGACTCGTGTCCCCATTTGGTCCTGGGCATAATCAACTTTACCTGAGCAATGTTGCTTGTAACCTCATTGGTTGACCATAGTTTTGTCCCACCCCACATCCACCTAAGCAAGTTCCCTCTTTCTTTACCTTAGCCCCTCATGGTTTTAAACTATAAAAGTCCTTGGAAGAGATGGCTTCTGGGGGATACTACCTGCTCGGGCCCTGGTCCTGTCTCTCGGAAAGGAGCTTTCTTTCCCTCAATAAATATATTCTGCTCATAAAAATAAAATTTGTAATGGTGTTCACTTTCATTTTTTAAATTGTTCTGATCTTAAACATTTCTTCATGTACTAATTCTTTAGTTTGTTTTGGATAAGCTCATTCAATATTTTTTTTATCATCTTGAATTTGCAAGGGCCAACCAAATAGCTCAGTGAATTAAACCACCTACAAGCAGGTGTAGGGGCTGGAGTTTCCATCCCCAGGTCTGTGGTGCCTGCCCTGCCCCTGGGATGTGCTGCCATGGCAATTGAGACTGGGTGTGGTGGTGCAAGTCTATAATCACAGCTCTTGGGAGGCTGTAAACAGGCAGATCACTATGAGTTTAATCTAGTAGTGACACCCTGAACAGCCTGTATACCTTCCCTAAAATAAAAAAATTAAAAAATTAAAAAAAAACATTTGCAGTAAAACTAGCCTGCTTTGAAGTGGAATGTATGATGTTTTGACAAAATTGTAGAGTTTTATAACCAGTATCACAATCAAGCAAGGTATAGAACAGTTGTATCCCTATAAAAATATCCTCATGCTATACTTTAGTTCTCATTTAACCATCTTAAATTGGATAAATATTCTTGATCTTTGAGAGTTATCTAATATAAGAATATATATATATATATATATATATATATATATATATATAACATAAATATTCATGCACAATCTTGGATACAAGATTTTTTGTTGAAAAACATTGTATAAATATATTATTTGCCTTTAATTTTTAACACAGCCTCTATTAAATTTAAAATCTTATTTTGAATTTAACATTATTTTGAATGCTTATAGTATTCAGATGCCAATGGAATACCCATCTCTGACAGGAGTAAACAAAAAAAGGGATACAAAGGAAGGACCATTTTGTATCTGTATATGCAGAATAGTTAGGATAGATATACAGCTACTGGGGTCAGGGAGATAGCTCAGTAGAATAAGTGCTTGCCTTGTAAGGGCAAGGACCTGAGTTCAATCCCCGTTTCTGAAAAAAAAAAAAAGATACAGAGCTACTTTCACTTAATTGAATAAGAAGAAAGAATTGTACCAATAGTGTTTGGACAGGATATCCTGTCTGCATCTTGTACTATGGATAACCACTAAGAAGATAACAATGTGCAATGTATTAATTATTCAAACTGTCCTATTTAAGGCAAAAGAAATTTCTGTTTATGAACCTCTTAAAAAAATACACTACAAAAACCCAAAAGTTCCACCAAAAGGCTTGTAGGCTTAATGGTCAAATTCAGCAGCATAGCTGGACACAAAATCAATACTCATTTGGGGAGATAGCTCAGTGACATAGGTGCCTGCCTCAGTGACATAGGCGCCTGCCTCAGAACCGAGGTTTTGAATTTGATCCCCAGTACACAGTCCCCCAAAAAATAAAATGAAAAAAAACAACAAAACTTAAAATTAAATATTATTCCTGTACACAAGCAACACACTTACATAATAAATCAGAGAGAACACACCCAGTAATAGCCTTCAAAAATATGAAATACTTAGAAATTAATCTAACAAAGGAAGTAAAAGAGCTATATATGAAAAAGTTGCAGTACTATGATAAAGGAGTTGTGATACCTTTATACAATAGAGTACTACCCAGATATAAAAAAGATAAAATTGAGGCTTTTAGAGGTAAATGAATGTAACTGGAGACCATATGCATAAATGAAAGAAACCTGAACCACATCTATAAACATCATATTGTCTTGCTAGTGTAAGAATCTGAAAGAGTAAGTAAAATCTAATAGGTATAAAGTAGATACAGTGAAAGGGAAAGAAACTTCTCAAAGGGAAGAAATAACTGGGATGATGGAAAGAAGAAAAGAAAGAGGGAAGGATACATAGTATAGCTGGGATAATTGTACTTCTGATTTCTACCAGTCTATTGAAAAGAAAATTTAATGCATTTTTTTTCTTTTTTGATGAATTTTTTTGCTTATATCTGGTAGTCTGGAAAACTAATTTGAAGACAGCAATTATACAGTATAACAGACATTGTTGAATTCTTATCTTTTTTTAGTGAAATTCTGTATTGTTTCTAACATGTATTTCAAAGTTTTTATTAGTTTTTTCTCTTTCTTTTTTAAAAATCTTTTATTTATTTTTTCGGTTCAGGGTCTTACTATGCAGCTTGGACTTGTAGTGATCCTTCAGTGTCAGCTTCACCAGAGCTGGAATTACAGGCTTTAGCCACAATACCAGGAGCCCTGCATTCCCAGGACAGCACAGTACATGGTACCAGGGATTAAAGTCAGGTCTCTGTTTGCCATGTGGAGACTTAGACTGCTGAGTTATCTCCCCAGCCCAGTTTTTATTCTTTCTAAAAATAAAAATAAAATAAATATTTATCATTTGCTAATCACACACACAAAAAAGAAAGAAAATGGAAAGATATCTCTTGCTCACAGACAAGAAGAATGAACATTTGGGAAATGTCTATGCTCCCAAAACAGTTTTGCAAATTTAATATAATCCTGATTAGAATACCACTACTATACCTCACAGTTATGGAGAAAATAGTCCTAATATGCATTCAGAACCAGAAGAGACCTAGAATAGCAAAAGCAATTCTGGGCAACAGAGGAAAGTTTGGGGTATCACAACCCCTGACATGAAATTGAACTACAGTGCCAGTATGATAAAAATCAGCATGGTATTGACAAAAAAGACAGACTTGAGGATTTGTGGAATGGAATATCAGATACAGACACAACTGCCAACACACTCAACCACCTTGTGTTTGCCAAATAGGTTCACTGGAAGATAGACTCTTTAATAAATAGTCCTACAAAAATTGGCTTGTCACATGCTGAAGACTAAAACTAGACCCATGTCTATCATTATGCACTAAAGTCAAAATGGTCAGATATCTAAATATTAAAGCAGAAACACTAAACTTAGTGGAAGACAAAATAGGCAGACATCTTAAAGTTGTAGATATAGGTAGAGTTTTCATGAATAAAATCTAGAGACACATGAAATACTTCAAAGAACTAAAAATGGGATTGTAAATTATTAAAAAGCATTTTCACAATAAAGGAAATCATCATTAGAGTGAAAAAACAATTTATAGGGTGGGAAAAATTGTAGCCAGTTTTTCCTCAGATGAAGGAACTTATAAAAAGTTGAAAAACATCAGGCCCCATATTCAAGGACTCAATCACAAAATGGGCATCTGAGAACAATACATACTTCTCAAATGAAGAAACACAAATAACAAGTCAATACAGGAAAAAAAAATTAAGTGGTGGTCACTCAAGAGATGCAAAATAACACGATACCGAGATTTTATCCTGGCCAGGAAAGAAGGGCTGCTATCAAGAAATCAACAGTAACAAATGCTAGTAAAGATGTGGGGAGAAAGGAAGCCTCCTCCCTTATTGGTGAGAGTATAGACTAGAAGCTGCTGTGGAGATTTCTTAGATCTTGGAGATTCCTTTAAAAACTAGGAATAGAAGTTACATTTGACCCATGTATTTTCTTTCTGGGTATCTTCTCAGAATAATAAAAAACATACCACAGTAATACATGTGCCCCCATGTATATAGTAGTAAAATTTACAATATCTAAATTTGGGAAGAATACAAATGCCTATCAACAAAGAACTGAATCTAATTTGTTAGCATTACTAATATGTTAGTAAATATATATATATATATATATATATATATATATATAGCCTCACTAAGCAGCTCGGACTCATAGTGATCCTCCTGTTTTCTGCCTCCCTAGTGCTGGGATTACAGGCATGCACTACCATGCCCAGAATCCATCACCTGCTCAGTGAGCCCGGGGGCAGGACTGGCACAACATTTGCTTATATACTTTGACACCTTATTTCAAATACTTTATATTTAGAATAAGAAGTTTTTCACAATACAACATGTGTGTGTGTGTGTGTGTGTGTGTGTGTGTGTGTGTGTGTGTAACTAGTGATTGAACTCAGGCCCTTGCATTTGCCAGGCAAGCACTTATTCAACTGAGCTATCTCCCCAGCCCCCACAATACAGATTTAATATTATAAAATGACTGTTTCTTACACAAATATATTTATCTGTAGCTAGGGTAATATTTATGGAGTCATTTCTCTTTTATCTTATAATAATATATAATATCACTTTCCAAAAATTTCAGCCTGAGACACTGTTATTTTTGGCAATTAATATAATCTCCAGTAATATTGAAGAGTACTACTTTTTTCCCTGTGTTTTAGGACAGAGTCTACAGGGTCTAAAGGGTCTCACTACATAGATCAGACTCATAGTGATTCTTCTGTTTTCAGCCCCCCAAGTACTGGGATTACAGGCATGCACCACCACACCCAGTCTCCATTGCCATCTCAGCATGCCCCACAGGTGGGGCCTGCTGGTGATCAAACCCTGGCTGCTGTGCTCTGCCTAAGCTGCTTCTTTAGTCCACTGAGCTATCAGGTCAGCTCTGAAGAGTACTATCTCACCATTTTATCCATTCTTTGTTGCTTATCATTGTTTACTTATCTTGATATTTCTTTAAATATATTCAATTTTATCTTCACTATTAGCAATAAAATGTATTCTTTGTTCTATTTTTAATGGTTTCTATAATGTTTGCTGTCATTATCTTGAAATTGTCAATATATTTTTTGAATAGCCATTCACTTAACGTAAAATATAAGAAAATTTAGCAACATTCTTTCTGTACCTTAGATCCTTTCTTACATATTTTAAATTATTATTATTTATCTTTTTTTCTCCTTGTGCAAGTATGCTGCAGAATACATGCTACATTTATTTTATTGCTGAAAGCATAGATCTGCTAAAAATAAAATTTTAAATTCTGCCTCCAAAATTATTAAGCCAATAGAAAAGAGATGTTGAGTATTTGTTGGCACACTTTTGTCACTTTAAAAGTATTGTTTTATTGTGCCTAGATTGTTTATTCTCAGTAGTCTGTACTCATTCTGATATTTTCTTGCATGCAATTTAAAAATATTATATCCAAAATATGCTCTTCACCATGGGGGTTACATTTTTTGGCCTGTTCTTACTTTGTCATTTATGAGCACCTGTGACATTATTATCATGGCATAATAAATGTGGTTCCCTTATTTAAAATACTTCAAATTATTAGAGTATTATCTTAAAGCTCTCAAAGAATTCTTATTCTTTCCCTATTTCTCAGAAACATCTGCTAACATGGTTATTTTAGCAAGAAAAATAAAGGCAAAAATTGATTTTTCATTGCTTGGAAATATATTCTTTTCACTACTAGTAAAATTTACTAGATAGGCAGACAGTATTTTTCATTGATTCTCAATCTACAGTGATTTTTTAAAGTTCAAATAACCGTTACTTTTATATTGGGAAGATAATGGATATTATTTTCATAAGATATTTCCAATTGTTCATAGAATTTTCTCTCATATTCATGCAACACTATATGAACTACTATAATTTGAAAGTCTTGCCAAAAACACTCCACTTAGATATCAGTTTTAATAACAATTGTTTGATACTATACATCAAGTTGTTAATTTTATGATACTTATATTTCTTACTCATACTGTTCTTAGGCAATAGTGAAGCATACAACATCTATATTCCAACCATTACATTGGGTTAAAAATGAGTAGGAACTGCCTCTTCCACAGTTGAGTGGAAAAACTGTTCTAACTACAGTGAATTATGCTTAAGGAACCCATGTGGTTGGAGAAGATAAAAATTAATTGAAAAACTGCCTTATATGACAGGGAATTAAGTAGAAAAAATCTAAAACAAAAACAGTTCAAGTTTTCAAATTTTTTAAAAATGTATTTAACATAGGGTCTACAAGGTTTCACTACACAGATTGGACTAGTAGTGATTCTCCTGTTTTCAGATGCCCAAGCACTGGGATTACTGTCACATGCCACCATGCCCAGTCTCAATCCTGTCTCAGCGTGCCCTGGGGGCCGGACCAGCAGAGAACACCAGGTATCAAACCCTGGCCACTGCTCTCTGCCTAAGCAGGTGCTTTAGTCTGCTGAGCTATTTGACCAGCCCTGGCTTTTTAAATCTTAAGGGTGAAATATGTATGGTGCTACAGGTATTATTTTCCATTGCTATTAGGTTGGTGGCTAATAAAGACATGAGCAGTGCAAGTTCTACCTGAAGACAATTATTTCTTTTCCTTTCTTGCTTTAATAGAACTCCAAAATTCCTCAACTCATGATTCACTTTTCTCTCCACACTAAACTCCCTTTGGTCATCACATCTCTCATCTTCTATAGTAAAATCTTCCATTGCCTCCCTTTGTTGAAGATACTTGTGATTACATTAAGGATTGACCCATACATAAACCATCATAATCTTACCATCTCAAGAACCTTAACCTGATCATGTTTGCAAGTTTCCTAACTGCATTATGAAAAAGTATTTTCAATTTCCACTAGCTAAAACCTGGGTATCTTTGGGAACCAACTGTCAACTTACAACATATCATTTTATCTTTCTCTGAATATGCTAGGTTTTCCACCAGAAAAACAATGCTTGTATAGCATGACTTTTGACTCTACTGTGAATGAAAGAAGAATGATCTCCAAATCAAAATAACTATTTTAAATATGTGGTATTTGTAATTCAGCAGATGTTAATTTATCCTTTTCATGAACAATGATCTTAATTTATCAACATGGAATGCTATTGACATGTATATTTTTCACTCATTCCTTAGTGTTTATTGCATTGTGCATTTCAAACTACACTTCAACTTATTGAATGAAAGGACTCACACTACTTCAATAATCTCATACAAATTTAACTAATTTTACCTTCATTGAGCCTATTGCTCAAGAAATTCACATCTTTAAGTTCTAGAGGCTTGGACTGCAATTATAAATTTGGGAATAGATTAGAAAATACAATCAGTAACAGACTGTGAAGAGAAAAAAACATTGATTTAAGGAAGCTTGTATCTCATTGCTGAGAAAGTGAATTTCAGACAAGTGTGGGGTTTTGGCAAAGGTCATATGGTAAGTGACAGAAGCATAAATAAAATAATAACTCAGTACTTCTAATTTTTGTGTCAGACCCCTTATCATTTGTTAGAATTGATTGTGTCTTGGATAATAATATAAACATGACATTTCCTAGCAGTTTTCAACTGATATGTACTCTAAAAATGCATGTTTTAAACAAGTAGTACAGTTTCATTTAACATTTTCTGACAAGTATATCAGCCCAAGAGTCACTTGTGAGATTGCTTCATAAAAGGAATCTTGGCAGCTCATCCCCTCTCAATTGTAATTCCAAATAAATTGCCCATCAATTTTATTTTTGCCTTCATTTGTGTCAATAGCTTTATCATGTTATAGGAAGCAACAATAACCAATTAACTTACTTTGCACTCAATAATTCATAGGGTAGGATATTACCATTTCCCTCTGTATGGTTTTCTGGAAAGTGGCCACCTAACCAAAACATTTTGAGGCTTAATGAAATTTCCATTTTAGTGGTAATTTAGCAGCTTAGAAGCACAATCCTAAGAACAATCATCAGATTTCACTAGAATTAAGGCTTTTAATTTAGATAATAAACCTTTAAATAATATTCATGTTATTTTGTTGCAAAATGTTATTTTGTTGTAAAATGTTATTTTGTAAGGTCTAAGTAAATGATATATGTATGATATACACATTTTGTAACAAACTAGGAGTGTGTTAATTTTAGCTGATTACAATCTAGTTCAGGGTTGGGGGTGTTATTAATAGGACCAGATGCCTCACTCTGTGATCTTGGCTACATCAGTAGGGCCCACAATTCTTAAAGAAACAGGAACAGTATCTGAAGTGTTGCTTGAAGGAATTAAATTCTTTCCATAGATATAACACGTTGTCAAGCAGTGTTAGAAAATGGTAGAATGATGAATGAGACTTAACCAAGTATTTTCTAGCCTTAATTTTATATTCACTACCAGTGACACTTGACTAAAGGGAAATGGATAACACCTAACTTATGCTTAGAAGGAACCACAGATGCCTAGAATTATTTGAACAAATGCTCTTAATTTTCCGTTAGTATAGCCAGTGTTTCTTAGGGTAGCTTTGATGAGCTATCCTACTGGAATTAAATTAAAAATGATTGATGGAGTGCTGCGTTTAATGGACTTACTATCAGTATTCAAGAGAAATTAAACTAGATACTTTATAGATTAAAACCAGAGATATATTAAGTTTTAATTTTTTTAAAAAGTATATTTTTCTTTTGAAGGGCAAGATATTACCTTTATATCTTTTAGACAGAGAAGAGCCTGACTTTCTATTTTGCCCAGGTGACTGAAGGGCTCTTAGTCTGGGGTCAAACAGCTGTCATGTCCCTCCTTTGCTTGACTCTTCCTCTCAGCCAAAGGACCAGGATGTCTTGCAGTCGTGTTCTCCCTGGTTATTTGATGATCATTGTTCTCCAGGCTATTCTAACAGGAGTGCAACTCCTGGGTCAACTGTAGTTCCCTTTTCTTATTACTATGACTTCAGATACTGTTCCTGCCTCTCTGAAGACCTGTGGGCACTACTCATGTTTCTAAGCTCACATATTGAGGCATCTGGTCCCATTGATAACATTCCCTAACTCCCCAGATTCTAACCAACTAAAATAAGCACACTAACCCTCCTAAAGTTTTCTTGGTTTCAGCCTTGCCATTTGTTTTTCAGAGACATGGCATCTGTTAATCAAGCATAATGTATCACTCCATCTCAGTATTGAATTGCCTCTGTCCTTCAGTTTGTACCCAGTTGGAACAAACAGGTCTGTGCTTATACCAGTCAGTGGACCTAAACTTGAATCCATGTGTGCCCACACTTAGGCTAATTATAGGCCTTGATTGAGTTTCTTCCTATGAATTTTATTCTCCTAGTGCTGTTGTAAGTAGAATTTTTTTTCTACTCAAAGACAATGGTGAGACCATGGGTTTACTAGTTTCCTAACTTTCAAAGGTATATTTTACTTTTGATTATGCAAAATGAAAATTCTATACTGAATAGACTCCCTTTTGTTTTGGGAGATAATTTGTCCTTTCATCTGAGTGTTGGTTCCTGCTGTGGTCTCAGTAGATTTAATTATCACTGTTTACTTTCTTCTTTTTGGTTACTATCCAAGATTCATTGATGATATTCCCCTATAACATCATGAAAAATATTTCTTGTTGCCAATTAACTTATTCTCATCTTAGATTTGATACTAGTATTCTTAATTTAAGTAAATCCCATTCATTCTGATGTAGAAAAAAGAAATAGAGTCAGTAGAAAGAAGGTAAGGAAAGCCTAGTTAAATGCATTATTAAAGTTATTCAAGACTATCTGTATCTGTGCTACAAATTTTTACTTCCTAAAAGTGTGAGCAGTCATTACTCATCTGGATTGAAGAGAGTTGGGAGAAGTTATTTATGCTCTAAGACTGAGAAGTTGGGAGAAACCTCTTTCCTTTTTTTCTTATTTTTATTTTTATTAAGGGTCTACAGAACCCACAGGGTCTCACTACATAGATCAGACTCATAGTGATCCTCCTGTTTTCAGCCTCCAAAAGAGTTGAGATTACAGGCATGCACCACCACACCCAGTCTCAATCACCATCTCAGCCTGCCCTCAGGGCGGAGCCAGCACAGCACACCAGGGATCCAATCCTGGCTGCTGCATCTGCCTAAGCAAGTGCCTTAATCCCGTGAGCTATTTGGCTGGCCCTGAAACCACATGCTTCTAAAGAAGAAAAAAATTATATTTTAAAGTTCCATTTAGTAGTGGTGGTGATAACTTCCCCCTTTCTTTAGGCCAGTTCTCAATCTTGAGGTTCTTGAAGTGCCACATTGCCTATGTTTCACTTTCATGTAGGAATCATGTTGATTCCACCAAAGGTAGTGGGAGTATACAGAACCCAAAGTACTGAGCCTGAAAAGGTATTCTTACAGACTGAAGTCAAAGGCTAGCCAAATAGCTCAGTGGATTGAAGCACCCCCAAGCAGGTACTGGGGCCAGCAGTTCCATCACTGGGCCTGCCCTGCCAGCCCTTCCCCTAGGGCACAATGAGATAGCATTTGAGATTAGGCATGATGGCATGTGCCAGTAATCCCAGCACTTGTGAGGTTGTAAATAGATGAATTACTATGAGCCCAATCTAGTAGTGAGACCCAAACACCCTGTAGACACTTCCCTAGAATACAAAAAAAAAAAAAAAAAAAAAAAAAAAAAAAAACGGCTGTGAAGTCAAATACCAAATACTGGTGAATATTTAACCAGTATACCAATTGGAGGGCAACCATGCATAAGAACCCCTTTCCTAACTTTCATAGTTCTATTTGTTTTTGGTAGGTTAGACATACAAGTAATTTATGCTGACACCATCCACAATTGTTTACATTTATTTTCTTCTCTTCTGAAGGCATTGACAACTCTCTTTGACCTTGTTCCTCATTTCTGAAGTTACATTCTTGGGCTGGCAAGACAGCTCAGTGGTCTAAAGTGCCTGCTCAGGCAAGCTTAGGCAGACGCACAGGACCATGGTTCAATACCTGGCACCTCATCGGTCCCAGCCCTGTCCCCAGGGCTGGCTGAGGCATCAAAAAAAATGTGTTATTTTCTTATGTATTGGTCAATCAACAGACATGACAAAAGATTGGAGTTAGTCAAGCTTCTTGCCAAATTTGATCAGTATCAGAGACTTACAAAGAGTGACTCCTAACTGACTTGATCTTGAGTCTTTTGTCAAGTCAAATTTTGTGTTTGTCTTCTGTTGTCATCATCTGAAAACATGAGAAATGTGGCAAATGGTAATGAATCCTACAAGTAGATGTAAAATAAGCCAATAAGTGCAAAGCAAATATTATTATACCATATACTTGAACTAAGAAATATAGTAGTCCAGTTATTTAAGGAAAGCCAATATTTCTATGAAGATTTAAATTTTCTAAGTATCTAAAATATAGCAAAAGATAATAGAAAACACAAAAAATTATTTTGATAGAAAGATTTGTTGTACGTTTCACTAAGAAGAGATCAATACCTGAAGTCTTATTATTTTATATAATATAATGGTTGCAGAGGGCTCTAAGTGCCTAATGGCTGGTGGCTGAATTTTAGGACACCTTTTCTCTTTGGCCCAGAAAAGTGTAAGCACTGTTTATACCCTTTGGAATTTAAATAATTAAACTGTAATTCTGATTGGCTAACATGGGCAAAATGCGTGTTGACATCTCTGAAGACACCTGTGTTTTATTTTTATTTTTATTATTTTTTATTTTAATTTGTTTTAATTGTATTTGTTTATGTATTTATTTACTATTTTGAGTGTGTGTGTGTGTGGCCAGCTCAGCCCACCATGGGGCGGGGCTGGCTGGCATGTGGTGCTGGGGGATTGAACCGCAGTCCCTGTGCTTTGCTCAGCTTAGCTTGTTCTAAGTAGGTGTTTTAGACCACTGAGCCATCTCACCAGCCCATGTGTTTTATTTTTTAAACATTTCCTTATGTCATATTGAGAAATTAGAGTGTGGCAAATGGCTGAGCAACTGTGAACTGCCAATTGTGGAGAACCAGAAGACATGTCTAAGACCTGTACCAGGAGCCAATTGGAAAGTAGCAGTTTCAATTCTTTGAACAAAAGCTAAAGAAGTAGACTAATAGAATGGCCTACTTCTGACAGTAGTCTCAGGAATGGAAGATTCAAAACATAGCTTCTGCTTGGCTACTGTGTTTTTTCCACAGTGGTCTCTGCTTTCCTCTATAAAATGTATTTCTTTTCCTACTTTCAATTGCTCTGAACAGCATATTGCTTTTGCTATACATAATAAGTATAAAATCATGCCACTGTGCCCTTATCTTATCCAATTTTTTGTTCAACATAGAAGGAACCTAGAAAGGACCTGCAGAATTATTCCCAGTACCACAGATCCTGGTAATAATGTGGACTAAAAGACATTTGACTTTATGTTTTTCCTAGTTACTGAGAATACTTATTTTAAATTCATCTGGAATCAACTAAATGATATATAAATACAAACACAAACAGATGTCATAATATTAATGGGTACACACATAAAACAAAGACAGATTTATCATTTTCTAGCTTTTAAAAAGTTCCACTATTTGAATGATTTTATTTTTACAGATTTAAGCAATATCTAATTCTAAGTTGTCATAGCTGTAGGTAAGATTTCTGCTTGTAGCAAGATGAGAAACATACATCACAAAGGAAATTACTTGATTGATGTATGTGACTTTCAATTTCAGGAAGCTTTTCTCCCTGGCCTTATCATGTGTCTTAGCCAATTTCAGAAGTTCTCACCCCAGACTTTAAGAAATACCATTATGATAAAATTTACATATAGCTAGTCAGAAGTTTATGCATTTTACATCTATGAAGGCCTTGGGGCCAGGGAGATGGCTCTGGGGAATAAGTGCTTCCGTGGCAAGTGCAAGGGCCTGAGTTCCATCCCAGGTTTCCCCAAATAAATAAATAAACATCTATGAAGCCCTATATGTTCCAATCAAGAACAATATCCGCGCTAGAAAAACCAAAAAGGCAAATAATCTGTACTCATCTTTCCATTTTTCTTTTGTTGGCAGGATATAAACATTAATTTATAGCACAAACATTTTGACAAATAATTTAAAACCTAACAAATTAGGATGAACCAGGAAATGTTAGCCAAAACAAGGAAGAATTGATACTATAAAACAAAATGTAGCAACACTGGCCAAGCAGCTGCACAGTCATTTGAAATAGAAGGTTCTCCCCTGTGCTCACCATTAATGCAGTAAAAGTTCAAGGAAAGTAGCTATGGAATTAACCTGGCTACAAAACTTCAGAGAATCATCTTGAGGGTAGTGTTGGGTGCTGCTGAAGGTAAAAATCGATCATATGTGGAAGGGAAGGATGAAGTCTCACTGCCTAAAGCAGTCAATCTATCTCAGTGTTGAGAAACACAGCCTGCCTGGACATTGTGCATTATTAGTCGCTAGGCAACCTTATATTTTGCAAATTTATAAAGTTTTATAAAATAAACCCACACTTTGGGGAGGTGTACTTTGCCTATCCGGCTTGGTCCAAAACTTGACCTCAAATATTATCTCTTGCTTTTATTTTCTGAATCTTCTGGCTGTTTTGGTTCCCCAGGAACTACCATGAGACCAACAGATCCCTGCAAGGCAGGTGCATTAAATCAGAGTATGCTTTCAGTTATTCCGGCCATATTGTACCACAATAAAATCACCTTTCAAAATCATAGATATCCAAAACATTTTTAGACATCTGTGAAGTAGCCAAAGCACTTCAATTTTTGAGCAAATCAAAACTGAACTCTAAACACATCTCAGTGTCTCTAGTTTCTTAGTCTCATAATCCAAAATTTTCTGTCAGTTAAGAAACTTACACTACAGGAAACTTGAACTTATGAAGGATAGTCACAAAAACTCAGTGCCCAAAATGACTGGCATAGGTCCTTAGATGAGCTCATAAAAATCCCCAAAGAAAAATAAAAGGAAAGTTGGAAGCTAGTTCTTTATACTGGACTTTGATCAAATCCCTAATCACCTGGGCAAGGGTGAAACAAGGTATAAAAGAGACAGAGACAATTATTGAGAATACTGGGATTCTAGAGTGTTGAGGCTCTTATCAGGCTAAAACCAAGACCCTAAATGTGTAGAGGAACGCAAGGAACAGAGCACTGATATGAGCATGATCTATTAAGAGACAAAGCATTCACATATGAAAATTTAATTTGATTAAGGGGAAACTTGTTTTGCCTTTTTTCCCCCTTGAGTTAATATTTACTTCTATAAAATTTTGTGTGGGAGTCAGAAAGCCCTCAGTTGAAATGTCTTCCCTTCTGAGATGTCACATCATCATGGATCATTTAGATCATCATTGTGAGCAGAAGCAACAGGACTTTTGTTTCTGCATGCCAACAGGTAGCTTATCAGATGACACACATAGGCCTAGGATAGAGTCAGACTTTTAATTTGAGAAAGTTAATTCATAGGTTTATAGCTCACTCAAGGTGGTCTCCATCATCACTATAGGATGAATTTAAACTTCTGAACATTGTCCAAGTTTGGGAAGCTTCCTGACAAATTTGAGAGTCCTAGAAAGTTTTAAAGAGGTAGATCTATACTGGCTGACATTCATAATAGTGCAGGTAGCACAACAAGGCTGGTGAAATCACTTCCTCTACATCCACCAGAATCTGTACAATACCTCCAGCCCAGTCTTGCTTTCCTGTCCTAAGAGAAGCAGAAATAACAAAGACATAGGAAGTCTCTAAAATTTTAGGCTTGAGCACATGTATATTAGATCTCTGTAGCCTAACCTCAAGTAATATTTTTCTCACTTGAACTTCATTAGATGTTCATACATAGGGATTCCATGGCATGCATCTAATTAAAACAGAGCATATTGTGGATAAATCATACATACTTGATGCCCTCAATATGACTCAGCACACTACCACTCATTTCTGTGAACCATACTGAAACAGATCCAATGAAAGACATCCTATGTGGGATGGATAAACTTTAAACCAAAAAGAATGATTTATTTATTTTTTTCTCTCTATTCCACTTTCAATCCAGCACTATTTTTACCCCCATGTTCATGTTATCCTTATGTTTCTGGGATCATGAACTGATATGCCTTGGACAGGTCTTCTCCTTTAACTTCAATAATTGTAACTTGTTTTTCTTACTTCAGGTATATACTTGAAATTCTTTGCTTGACATATGAAAGAGTCTGGAATATATCTCTTGGACTTGTCACAAACTGTATCAATAAGGAGAGAAAGAAGCATCTCAGGTAGGCAGATCACCACAGCATCTTTCCTTTAACTTATTCATTTATAATGAAGCTTCTACATGGCACTAAAACTGCTTCCCTTTCTTGAATAAAACTGATGAAAAGAAAAATAAAAGAACAAAAGCAAACCAAACTAAGTGAGTACTCTAAGCCAGTGAAACAATTTCCTACATTTATTTTGAACATTTGAGCTTCTTCTCATGTAGTCTCCTACAAAATAACCTGTAGAAGGTCCAGGTGGGTACAATATATTGTTGACATGCACTTTCAAACAGGAGTAAAGCAGAGTCTGTTAACTCCCCATACAACCTTTATCCATTTACCAAAAAATAAGTTTTTAGGAAACTGATACCATAACAAAGAAAGGGTTAGAGTGAGGGAGGGAGAATTCCTGGGTACAGAAATGTTCTTGGGAGCTGCTGGAATGTCTCTGAAGTCTTTAACAGGGGTCTACCTGGCCTCACGCAGTTAGTCTTATTTTTCCAAGTGCCTGACATACCACCAGGAAGAAACTAGGAAAAACATTCCTCTCAAAGCAATGGGATTTAACTCCTGGCTGACTATGGCAAAACTGTACGCTGCCACTTAAATCCATGAACTCAGACTCATGTACTTGCTTGCTTCTGACTAAATCAAAGGAGATAATTTATTTTGGTGAAAAGTATTAGATTTTTTGGCATAGCAAAGAGACAAGAAAGATAAAAGAGAACTTTATTGGAGACACAGGAGGACGCCCAGGAAAAAGATGTGAGAATTCTCTGAACAGATAAAGAAATGGAGCTACTTTTATAGTTTTCTGATCAGAGAGGCAGGGTAATGATATTTTTATGACCTATTGGAGATATCTTTGGCACACATGATGAAAGGGCTTAAGAAAAAAAGAGGAAGAACTAATTGTTTTTGGGATCATTACTCTTGGAGAGATGTCCTGGTGGCTCAGCATGTATCCACATTGGCCCAAACCCATCAAAAAGGAAAAAGACTTATTCAAAACTAGCTCATAGAACATAGAAAGACCCAGTTGCTCCAAATATCCATCTCAACTTGTAGAGTACTTTAAGGTTTTTTATAGCAAAGAACAATGAGGTAAGTAGGGAATACAATGAGACATAGATATATTCAGTCTTGTTTCATCCCTTCTGGGACACAGACTCCCAGATTCCCACCCCCTGGAAATAAAACCAGATTGTGACTTCCCGATACCACCTTTTGTATATTGTGTTTATTCTTCTGGCTGAGGTTAGGTGGGCTAGGGAGTTAAGTGCTGGACTTGAGTAAGTCTGGAAAAGCCAAACTAAAAGGAGAAATCCTAACTTGTAAAATTCCATTTTCCAGTGCTTATTACAACAATGTTGATATTTTAAATTATGACCATAACCTCATATTGGCTCCAAAGAATCATGAGATAGAACTCTTATACATGCTATTCTATCCCTTTCAATTCTTATGCACTATATTTTTGTTTGCTTCATATCATTGGGATTGAAAATAGAAAGAAGCCACCACAGTTGAATTCTAAGGTCTCTCTACTCAAATTAATAACCTTGCCAGAATCTTCACAATGAACTGTCTCTTCTGTCAGAAACCATATCTACCATGGTGCTGGATAGCTCAGTTCATTTCACCTGCACACACACACCTGACTCCTTCCATGTCCCTTCCTTCCCTCAGTGGTAAGCATCTCAATATTTTATTTTGGGTTTTCACATTTATTTTTTTAACATTTATTTACTGTGTGTGTGTGTGTGTGTGTGTGTGTGTGTACCCAGCTC
>NW_004524966.1:279517-280969 GCF_000260255.1 Octodon degus | reverse complement strand
CAAAGCCAAGCCTACACAGACTACTAAATGATGTTCTAGAGAGGGAGCAAATTGATCACAGCCCCATGACTGAGAATGGAAAGAACCCACCAAATAGGACAAACAATTAAACGGAGGAGAATAAGAGGTATACAAAAGTAGTCTTTCAGTTATTCTTTTGTGTTCAGCAGCAGAATATTTTCATCAGCACGCTCTACAAATGGACTTCTCTTCTACCCTATGGGTCATGATTCCACTTGAGTCTACGGGGTGGATTTCAAAGAAATAGCTGCAGTTCAGTTCCACAAGTGACACCTGGCCACCAGTAACTGTCACGGTCATTATGCATGTCCACAACACACTAGAACTTTGTGCGATATCCTATCCTCAAACTGTTAGAAGTGCTGGTCATTTTCTTGCCATTCCAGTATTTATCTTATGTTTTATTCTCAGTACTTCTTTGCTATCATGAAAACTTTTTCTTAGTTCAATTGTTTGAAACATTTAATTTTCTGAATATTGCTTAATCTTAATTTTTGTTCTAATATCTATACTGTATCTTTGACTTAAAATTTATTTAAGACATTGTATGATATCTTCTAGTATTAGAAACTTTAAAAAGTATATTTCCATTTTCTGTTGACTTTAAAAAAAAAGAGGTTTGTACCTATGTTATTTGCTTATTATTTCTGGCCTATATCTTGTATATGAGAAACTACTTTGGCAGTAACAATACACAATGTACTAATCATCATTACTCTCCTAAGATCTTGTTTTGAGATTTTGTACCATTGTTTTTATTTTTTTATTTTAAAATAAAAATAACTGATTTAAAAAAAAAGATAATGGGATGCAGAGAAATAGATCTTTTGCAAATGCGGAGGGGAACAAGCACAGAATAGGGACACGTGTCATGTGCATGCAGTCCCATGCCAGTGCAGTCACCAAGCCCTGCAAATGGCTACCAACTTTTTCACATGTTTTACACAGCTGCCTGCACAGCTCTGCCACGATAGCCAGGGTGCAGCAGTTGCCTGTCTCGGGGGAGCAGATGAGAAACCATGCTTCCACGGTGCTCTTCAAGGACGTGGCATTGGCGAAGACACGGGGGACCTGGAGAACAGCAAGCAGAAGGACAGCACTGCCTGGTGTCAGGGATGTGCAGAGTGCTCTAAAATCAAGTCTGTAGAACCAGAGGCTGAAGCTGTGGTAACGGGGGTTGGAGGAAATGGAAGACATGGTCAAAAGCTGTGAAGAGCAAACACACGGGATGAACAAGTCACTCCAAAGGTGCAGCCTGAGGATTACACTGGTAGCAGCCAGCACTGTGGGAAATGAGAGGATTTTAGCTGCTTTTACCCCAGAGTGGACACAGACAACCTACCAGAGATTGTGAACAAGTTCATTTGTTCTGCTCGATTAATAATTTATTCATATATATTCATAATGTCATGTAGCATGCCCTAAATAATA
>NW_004524966.1:266291-279417 GCF_000260255.1 Octodon degus | reverse complement strand
GGGCTGGCTGGCATGTGGTGCTGGGGGATAGAACCGCGGTCCCTGTGCTTTGCCAAGCTTGTTCCAAGTAGGTGCTTTAGACCACTGAGCCATCTCTCAAGCCCTCACATCTATTTTTATAAGTTGTGGTCTTCAGACTTTGTGTTATTGTTATCAGTTTGTCATTAGAATTGTGTTGGCTTTTTCATGAGTTAGTGACTTTTTCTTTTTCCTTTAGGGAAGAGACTACAGGGTGTCCAGGGCCTCACTACTAGATCAGACTCACAGTGATTCTCCTGTTTACAGCTTCCCATTGCTGGGATTACAGGCACGCCACCACACCTAGTGTCAATCGCCATCTCAGCAGGCCTTGTGGGTGGGGCCAGCATGGCAGGCCCCTGGACTGAATCCCCATGCTCTGAGCCTACTTGCAGGTGCCTTAATCTGCTGAGCTATTTGGCAGGCCCTCTGTATATCTTTTTATATGCTCAAGGGGAAACAAAAGGCTTTAAAATGAAAATATTGAGCAATTAGAGTAGGTAGAACTCAGCCCACCTCTAACACATACACACATACTTCACTTGATGATGGTCATGGTAATGAGAATTGCATCTTTCTATTTCTTTGCCTCTCTAAACTATTTCTTGGACAACCTGCCAATCAGCTCAGTTCTTTAAGCGAATGTTCATGCAAATGCAGTCAGGTGCAGGATACTGCAATTCAGGAAACAACAACAACATAAAAAAAAAAAAAAAAGAAAGAAAAGGATATGGTCGTTCAAACCCCACTTTCACCTGCCTTACCAGCCCCACCCTTAAGGCAGGCTGCGATAGCTCAGTAGAATAAACACTTTCCTAGCAAGTGCAAGCGCCTAAATTCAATCCTGCTTCCACCAATAAATTAATAAATATTTGTTTAAAAAACCCTATATCTTCACAGTTTATATGTTTGATTTTTTGATAATTAATGAGATTCATATTACTGTTGCATGTACTGAACTGAATCTTTTTAAATCAACAGGGAAGTTTTGTGGATCTGCACTGGACCAGGAAGCAATGCTCAAAGTAAGAATCAAAGTACCCCTAAGTATGACAGCCATCCTCAGCAGCAGTGCTCCTCCGATGATGACAACAGCCAAGTTCTTATCAGAAAAGCCAGCATGAAAAACTTTCAGGGGAACCAACAACCTTTAACATCTCTTCCCCAGTTCTCCTTTTTAATGTTGGCAATAATCCCCAGGTGGGCCTCCATGTACAACACCACGCTGATTCAGTTCAGCTGGGTGTTACAAGTTGACCACTAATTGTCAATCCACCACAGGAGGATTGTATTGCATGAGTATGCTTTTCTGTATTCAATTTCTACTTTTTGACTAATATGAGTAATTTTTCTCTAAACATTTCTGTATTTTAATCATTGTCTCTTCTTCTTAAATGTATACCTAAAAATGAAAATGATAAAACATATGGAAGTTATATTTAGCTTTATAATTAGAAAAAAATTAATTATATTTATCTTTCAAAAATCATTTTACAATTTAACACTCCTATAAGCAAAATATAGATTTTCATTTGCTACATTTTATTATATAGACTAGTGTCTGTATAATGAAAAGTAAAGTGGTTTTCTTTTAAACCTAGAAAAGACTTGATATATGTTTATATTTTTATCTTGTTTGAATATCTCTTTTGGTGATGTACCTATTGAAGTCTTTTGTGTTTTTTTTTAACTTACCAACAAGCTTTATTTGACATAGTGATTTTTAAATATTATGAAACATGACTTATTTTTGTATGTATATATGACTAAGACAGATGTATAGTCCTAATTTAACGACATACTTTGATAACAAAATCTTTTAATTTAAAAGAAGTGTCTTATTTTTATGATTAAAACTTTTCATTAAAAAAGCAAAAAAAAAACCCTTTATAACATGTTTCAAAATCTTTGCATACTTAAGGATGATAGAATTAATATGATTTCTCTTCTACATTGTTACAGAATTAACTTTCATAAGTTCAAGTTAATTTTAGACAATTATGTGAAGTAAGGATTAGTATTTTACTTCTATTAACAACCACATTAAATTTTTCGACACTTTATTAAAAGATCATTCTTATACTTCTGAGTGCAGGGATATGTTTGTTATATGTCAATGTAACATGTAAGTGAACTTTTTATTATATTAATTTGTTTATTTGGCTGTCCTTATATAAGTAGTGCACTATAGGGTCAGCCAGATAGCTCAGAAGACTAAAGCACCTGCAGTAGCTGAGGTTCAATTCTTGGCTTGTGGTGCCAGCCCCGCCCCCGGGCATGCTGAGATGGTGATTGGGACTGGGGGTGGTGGTGTGCACCTGAAATCCCATCACTTGGGAGGCTAAAAACAGAAGAATCACTAGGAGTCTGCTCTAGATAGTGAAACCCTGTAGACCTTGCACTAAATACATCAAAATAAAACAAAATAAGATAAAAGAAAATAAATAGTGCAGTGTCTAAATATGCTACATTTGGACCCAGGGAGATAGCTCAGTAGAATAATCGCTTGCCTGGCCATCGCAGGTTCCTGAGTTCAATCCCCAGTACCGCAATAAATAAATAAATAAATAAATAATGCTACATTTATGTTATCTTAGTTTATAACAGTGTACATTCTTTCATTTATCATTTTCTGAACAAGTTCACTGAGTTCCACAAACA
Organism: Octodon degus; assembly: GCF_000260255.1. Lineage (NCBI taxonomy): Eukaryota > Metazoa > Chordata > Mammalia > Rodentia > Octodontidae > Octodon > Octodon degus. The sequence continues at coordinate 276,738 of NW_004524966.1, read as the reverse complement.
CTTTAAACAGAAGGCTTTTAACATTCTAATAAACATATAACCATTATTGCAGTTACCTCAGACATTATTTTTGTCCTGAACTAGCGGGTCAGTCAACGAAGGTCACCTGGGAGAGGAGCAGGAAATTGGAAGAGGGGACAAGGGACAGGAGACGCGAGAAATGGAGGTAAGACAAAGATTCTGATCAAGCCTCGTTTATTTAGGGGAGGTTCTGGGTATATATAGGGGGTGATGGAATGAGGAAGTCTCGGTTCTTGGGGTCAGCAGGTATCTAGGCAATGGGGAGGGTGCAACCCCTAGGGCATAGCATGTGATTCCCAGGGAATGGGCAAGGTGAGAAGGGCCATAAACTTGACTCAGCAGGGGAATAGAATGGATACCGGTTAATGGCCTCCAACATATTTTGATGGTTTTAACTACTGAATTAGTAGTTAGTATCTTATTTTAGAACATGGAGAGAACTTTTGATGACTTTCTCCCAAAATAAAGTAGTTAACTATTTTTGTCTTTCATTTTCTGAAGATATTGGCTTCAACTTTCATCCAGTGGGCAGTTTTGCTTGTGGTCATTTATTATGATCTTTAAAATTGTTTGAATCTACATATAAGTCAAATTTACTGTGAACATTACTAAATTATATTAACTTGATGGGAATACCCAATTTTTTTTAAAGGAGGAAACTGAGAAGAATAGGGTCCTATGAAGCAATATTCAGTGTCTTTTTTTTTTTTCCTTTTCTTTTTTTTTTTCCTGCTACAAAATTCCTGGTCCTCAAAATTAAGGAAGGAAAGGTTTATTTAACTCACAGTTTGTGGAGGTTTTAGTCTATACTCAACTAGTGTCAAGGCAGACTGGCACATGGCAGAAGACAGCAGCTCATTGTGGCAGAAAACAGCAAAACAGCAAGAGTACCAGCAAGAGAGGCAGAGGCAGAGGCAGAGGCAGAGACCAAGTCTCTCTCCCTTACTTAAATTACTTTGAGGCCCTTCACCTCAGGCTGGGTATAGCACTCACACCCATAATCTCAGCACTAGATCATAAATTAATCATTAACTCTAGAAGTCTACACCATAATTGCATGGGACTTTGGGGGGATAACTAGACACAAACCATAATACTCACTAATATAGTTTCCACAAGATGTAGCTGGCCAGATTAGATTTTCAAGTTGAAATGATTTTCAAAATAAAAGTTGCTGGAAGGAAACACCAGGTTGGTCAAACTTTGTGACCTTTCCACACTTTTCCTCTTAAAAATGGCAGGTAATAAGTGATATTGGTTAAAATCTGGTCTTCTTGGCTTCCACATTAAGTACAAGATAGTCATATTTATTATCAAGACAGAACTTGACAGAAAGACAGCAAATTCCCAAATAAAATCTGAGTACTGTAGGGAAGAGGTACACTGAGCATGATAACGAAATAGCAAATGTTCACTACAAGAATAAAGTAACTTTCAGCAAATAAAAACAGTAAGACATTTTGTATGTATTATTACTCATACTGTTGAGATATGAAAAATGAAAAATCAAGACTGGGAAAATTTACAGAAAATTAACTCTTATTTTTTAATGTTTAGGATGGAGGATATATTTATGGAATTAAAGCTATGAAAAGTTTCAGACAAATAAATAACACTGGCAACAGTGAGGAAATGTATAAAATTGGAAAGATAAATGTTAGATGGGGCTTTCAATGAATTTCAAATTTTTTAAGGGAGAAAATATTTGTGCAATTCAAAGTTTACTTAAAATCCAATTGTCAGACTAATGTAAATAATCTTAAATTTGTACTCTTCTCTCTTGACCTTATTACCATTCCAGCCCAAAATACTTTGATTTTTTAAACTTTTGTAGGAATATCCTAATTTGGCTACTTGCCTACTTCTGTCTCCAATTTTTGCCAACATTTTGTTAGAATCATCTATAAAAATATAACTATTGATTTTTTTTCCTCTGCAGCCTGAATTTTCCTTAGTTGCAATAATATACATCTTTATAAAGCTAATCAAATGGTACACAAATTTCTATGCAATATCCTATTTTATTCATCATGAAAATATTACTAAAATATTACTAGCTTGACTCTTCATCTTAGCAAACAAAGAGTAATGCAACAAATATATTAATTAAGTCCACTATATTTATTCTTATTGCTAGAATGATTTTCTACTCATGTAACCTTCCAATGCAGTTGCTGAATCATCTTTCCATTTTATTTGTATGGGAAGTAGAAAAAGAAAATAAGAAGAATGCAAAATGGAGATTTCAAAAGAAAGGTAAATTGCTCATGCTGATTGCTTAGTTGGAGCACTGTTGTATGTTATGGGTCGGTGCTGAAAGAAACGACTGGACGATCTGATGAATATAGCTTCAGAGGTCTCATTCAGATTAGTCTCTCTTGAAGTGAGCTCAGAGTCTCAGAAGCATCTCACATTTATTGAGGGCTAAAGACAGGCTGAGGAATGTGCATAATTACTTAAGTGAACACTAACTACTATCTCTATTGACTTCCACCATTTGCCTAACACTAGGTTCACAAATATACTAGCTGATAACATCCCAAGCAAGGGATCAAAGAACAGGGTGCCAGAAGGAGAAGGTGTTTTCTGCAGCCTTGAATCCCAGCTTTCCGGGATTTACAAGTGAGAGACAGCAGCTCTCCTTGGGCTCTATTGCTCCCTGCTCTTCTTGGGACATTAGGCTTTTGTCTCATCTATATTTCTATAGAGCACTAATTTAATTTTTAATCACATTATTAAACTTCAAGATTGTGAGACTAATAGACTAGTGTTACACACATATACACACAAATAAAGAATATTTTATAGCATTTAAAATGTGCTTTATTGTATAATGCCACATTATCAAAAGGCAAAGCACTTAGCATAAGCCAGATGGAAAGAAAAATATTTCATAATCCCACTTACATGTGGAATCTGAAGCAAAATACATATAAACAAAGAATAGAAAATTGGTTACTAGAGGAAAAGATTAGGTGATGGAAATTTACTGGTCAAAAGTACTAATTGGTAGCTACGTGGGAAGAATGAGTCTAGAGGTTTAATGCATAACATCTTAACTAAAGTTAATAATAATGTTGTATTACATACCAAAAATTCACCAAAAAAGATTTATCTTAACAAAGAGATACAGAGAGAGAGAGAGAGAGAGAGAGAGAGAGAGAGAGAGAGAGAGAGACAGAGAGAGAGACAGAGAGAGAGAGACAGAGAGAGACAGAAAGCGAAAGAGAGAGATATACAAGGTATGATAAATATGTTAATTTCTTTTCTTAGAGGGTCATATATTTATTGTAGCATAGATTTGATAATGAAAGCAAGTTTTCCAATTGTAACTTTATTTTAGGTTTATAAATCAAATTATTGTGTATATTACTTCATAGAAAATTACTGTGTATTGCACGTTAAAATGGTTATTAGTGGTGATGCAGTACACTAAATAACACAATTTTTCCTAGCTAATAAGGTGAGATAAAAATTTCATCATATATTTTATAACCTAAGGTAAATTTTTTCTGACTTCTCCACAAATATCTCTTGGATATTTCTTTGAAATTTAGCTGAATCACTGAAACTTCATGTTGCTTTCAATCTGGTAGTTCAATTCTTCTGGTTTTTTTTTTTTTTATTTTAGCATTAAATGTGTTAAGTTCTTATATGAAAGTGATATCCATAGGATATTCTCTACTAAAGCATAGTATAACAAAATTGAACAAGATTTATGAACTTTTAAGTACCACATTCCTAATTTTGAAGTCTAAAGACTAGATTTACATTTCAGTATAAGAATAAGAACAATAACAGTGTTTTGGAATGAGAATTCCTTTTTGCTTATAAATATTTGTGCTTTAGTCACTTTTTTGACTTCCATCCATGGGATAAAATACCTCACACCCTCATTTTCAAGGATCAGGATTTATTTAACAGTTTCCAGTTCATAGTCCTTCAGGACAAGATATAAATGATATCATGAAAGGGCTTATTGGAAGGAAATTTGTCCTCAATGCATAGTGTCAAGGAAGCAGAATAAGGCCCTCCATGTCATAAGCACACTCAACTACTGAACTTCTTGGATGAGTATAGCACCGTCATGATTCAATCACCCTCAAAACATAAGACTTTTAGGGAACATTAAGATCCAAACCATAAAAAGGTACAATGGTCTCTTTAGATTTACCATAGATGGACATGAATGAGATCAATAGGAATAACTAGTAGTAAAAATGGATATTTCACATTTTGAGTAACACTTTAGAGGTTCATAAACATTTTGATAGTGAACATTTATTGATCCTTAGTACCTCATAGCCATTCTATGATACCTCTGCAACTGAAGTACTTTCCCAAATGATACTTAAAAATTGTATCCAGTCTTTGCAGTTTATTAAAGTCCCATGAGTCAAGAGGAATAATTTCAATACTTCCCACACAAAGGTGAAGTCAAAGTACAGAGTACCAACTGTTGCCTTTACTAGAAGACTCTGAAGATGAGGTCTAAACGTGAGAAAAATATACATAAAACAGAATGAAAAAAATAAATCTAACACTAATTTGATTTTGAAATTTGATTATTATATAGGAGTATGTTATAGAAAAATTTATTTTTTGTTTCATGAATGAAAGACCAACAAAGCTTACTACATGACTCAAGTACAAAATTCATGAGGTGAAGTTTTTAACCAAATTATGAAGGAAAGATCTCCTTTGTATAAATTTTAATGAGTTTCCACGATAGTAAAGTAAAGTGGTGTTTTGATATTGTCATGAGTTTATCTTCCTCTAAAAATTGCTAAAATGTACTTTCTTTTTCTTTTTACTTCACTTCTTTTCCCTTCTGATCAACTTAGTAGTTTAAGTCATCAGGTTGAGCAAAACAAGACAGGAATCTCTGCTGGGAAAGGAAGGGACTTACTAGGACTGGGTTAATTATAGCTAGGTTCAGAAGTCAGGACACAGAGAGAAAACATCTGCATAGTGAAATTGGCTACTGTGGATTATTTGAGTTCCAGCAGGCAGAAAAGGATCTATTAAGTGGAATGTGGGGAGGAGATTCAGCCTGTACTGGATGTCAGATCCCTGTAGAGACAGCAGAATATTTATGCAGGTTTTTGACCCACTGGCTTCATTATTAAGGGATTGAATGGGCACCTTGGGTTTCCCATGGCATCCCCTGAAGTCAATAGCCACATGTCTGGACACAGGCTGTCCAGCTTATTCAGAGAATGTTTGGGATGAAATTATGCATGTATCATGAACTGAATAAAAGAAAATAGAGCATATCCTCATTATTAATTTTACTTAATGTGCCTACCTTTAGCCCTATGCTTTATCTCTAATTCTTCTAGGATTAATGATATAAAGTCATGACCATTTTATATTTAATTTATTCCAGAGAATATGTTTTAGTTTCTTTCAGGGTGAGGGTTAGCTGTCTGAGCATAGAGATTTAACTAATTCTTAAGGGAACATTTAAACATTTTTCTATTTCTATTTCTACCACTCTTCAACATATTCTTTCTTGAAACTGCTGTCTAACTTCTTCCTCTTCTTGGGTTCAATCATGCAAATATTCTCTTTTGTTGATTTCTTCCTCTAAAAGTCCTTAAATTTCAACTTGTGTTCATGACATACAACTTATCCATCCATTTTTCATTTACCAAAATTATAATCATTCTCCTCACTTATTGTCTTCCCATACTGTTTCAGTGTGACACTCTCTTATTCATGGTTTTTCAATGACTAAACTGGTTTCAAAGGGCTGGGAATGGAAGAGATGATTCCTGTACTTCTTACTCCATAAGTTATTGATCTTGATCCATTTTTCAAATCACAATTGGATCTTCATTTACTCTGACTTTAACTTCTCTCTGTCTAGAATTGTTATTTGTTACATTTATTTTTGAAGTCAATTGTCTCAGACGGTTGTTTTTAGTCCTCAGGACTCCAGTCTGGAAAATTTTGGTATATGTTAGATTTTAACAATGTTTACTCTCTTTCATGCGTCATCAAAGTTTATTTTTGGAAAGAAACAGATAAAAAATGTCTTAAATTCCTTTTTGATTTTTCTGATAATCTAAACAACTACTTTGAAGACAACAATATACAATATAGCAACACTTGTTGAATTCTTATCATCTTGTTTTTTGAAATTATGTATCATTTCTAATATTTTTATCAGTTTTCATGCTCTGTAAAGTAAAAAAATAATATCTTAAGTTTTATCAGCATTATTTCAATCATAATTAACAAACTCTTTGCCATAATAAAAGAAATCATAAAGGGTACATACCCTATAAGTGGTGACATTTGAATTCTATGCAGTTTTTTCATGCCACAAATTATTATATTTTAATATTAAGACATCATTAATGACATAATACTCCTTTAATAGCATAAAATCTTAGCTTGGAGACTGGATCAAAGCAAGCAGCTGGCCAGGTTTTACCAGTGAGCGATAATTTGCTGGCACCTTGTCTATATTACTAGTGCTTTTAAAATTCAGTTTTAACAATAGATAAAGCAGTATCTTTGGCTAGAATTCTGTGAATTTAGTTTGTCTAGTTGTCTTAGTTACCTTTGTCTTGCTGCTGAGAAAGAATATTCAACACTTTAGCTCAAAGTTTATGAAAGTTTCAGTCCATAGTCAGCTGTCTCCAAGGTAGGGTGTCACATGGCAGAAGATATCAAAAGCAACAAGAGTAAAAGTGGCTAAGCAAGCCTTTTCTCACTTATTTTGCATGTAAGCTACCTACTTTAGGGCAGTTGTAGCATTCATACCCCCAATCCCCACATAAGAAAATGAACCAATGACAAACTAGATTCAGCTGCCTCTAAAAGCCCACACCCTATGATTGCCTGAGGTTTGGGGGAGACATCTAGACATAAATCATAACACTACACAAGTACATTGACCTATCTCTTAAACCTTCTACATGTTAAATTTCAAATCTGGATAATAATCTTGATTAAAAACACATTTATTGTGACCAGGAAGATAGCTCAGCAGAATAAGTGCTTGCCTGGCAAGTGCAAGGTCCTGAGTTCAATCCCTGGTACTGAAGAAAAAGAAAACAACAACTTTATTTGGAAGAATAAATAAATTCATTAATGTACAATGCTTAAATAATACATGACATGTGATAAGCATTGAATATTCATTAGCTATGGTCTTTATTATTATTTTGATTCAATGATGTCATATGGAAAAAGAGACTAAGTCATAATCATTACAGACTAATAATTTGAAAATATTGGCATTTACAGGTCTAAGAAAGAAAATAAATTGAGAAATTATACATTTTATTGTTTTGGATATTGACATTGTCTTTGAAATAGAATCCATATTTTTATAAAATCTAGGTACATCAGGATCAAAACCACCTTTCAAGTAAAAATATAAGTAACATTCAAAATTTGTGGTAGAAGATAAATAATATAGTATTTATTGGAACTCTGCACCTGATGTGTAGTAAAAGAGTGCAGTACATATTGTCAAGCATTGCATTTCTGGATAAAACAACAGAAATCAAATCAAAAAGACTACTCTGGGAAGGCAAAATGCAGAAAATAAATAATTTTTCACAAATAAATATTTCATTTCTAACTATTTATTTTCTCTGAACTCCTAACATCACATACACTTCTGCTATTTTAAAGAAAAGGATAAATTCTGAAGGGCTAATTTTTGGGATATTATTGCTGAAATGGCATCTTGCTTGGTTTCATATTTACATTTTTATTAATTATTTATTACCCTTCCTTTTTAAAAAAAACATTATTTAGGGCATAAAATTTATATATATTCTAATTTTCTTTCAGATTAAACATGAAATCTTTTTGCTAGAAATAAATGCATAGAATCATAAGAAAATATTAACCATGTTAATTCCTGAGGCATACATTCTAAGATTTTATATACTTAAGTGCATTCAATTAACTCTCATGCTTATGGTGGTAAAACAGCTTGTCCACAATATGGGTATATAATTTACACATTTTACTGGCTTATTCTTTTAATATGGCAAATGGAAATGCATATGGAGAAGGCTCTTCACATGTTAATGATAAATGACTAGAGATAATTGTGTATTTTTTCCCACATTGGGGAGATTTAGGGGAAAAATCCAATTAGGAATCTAGAGTGTGATAAACAGATTTTTTAAGGTATTTCTTTAAGACTAGATTTTTTTAAGTAGTGTCTTGATCTACTCAATCTAGGACAGCGACACTTTTGAGAGATTCAAGTTTATGATAATAACTTCCATTGGCGACAAGATATGGCAGCTAAAGAGTTTAGCAAACTATTTAGGACATGTAAATGTTTCTTTTTGTGGCTAAGTCTGATGATGATTTCCAAGGATTTTGAAAAATTAAATTATGAGGACCTGGAGAGCATACTTAGGAAACTAGAAACATACAGATTTCATAATTTTTCATTATGGAGTGTTGAATATATTCTTAAGGAGGATTACTTTTCACCATAGAAATAAATCTTGAAATACTCTATCCAAATCCACATTCTCTTTGGAATTTCTTTTGTCATGTAGTATCTTTATTATAATAGAATACTATCAGTAATACTCTTAGACAACATTTTATGAATATTTATTGACCATAATCAGGAAAATTTCAATGCCAAGAAGTTAATACCTTAATATTTTTTCCAATGATTAATTACACACTGGTGTTTTGATATTTTAAAAGGTGTCTTGTGTCATTTTAAAATTGTTTATTATTTACTTAGTTTTTGCTACTGGGCTCCAACTCAGGCCCTTACACTTGACAGGCAGGTACTTAGCTACTGGACTATCTCCCCAGCTCTTGTGCCAGTTTTGAATTTCTTTCTTTCTTTCTTTCTTTCTTTCTTTCTTTCTTTCTTTCTTTCTTTCTTTCTTTGCCTTTCTTTCTTTCTTTCTTTCTTTCTTTCTTTCTTTCTTTCTTTCTAGAAGAAATAGTTTAATTTGGCTCATCATTCCAGTCCATATGTAACTGATTTCAAGACAAAAAAGCAGCATGGGGGAAGGGCCTGAACAGAGGACAGCTACTCATGGATTGAGGGACAAGAACACACCATTCTAGATAATGCCCCAAGGATATACCAAATCCCCTGCTTCTCTAAACAATTTTCCTCCTGAAATGTGAGTTATAATTCCTTGATTTGTCACACAGTGTTATCACACTCTAGAAGATAGGAATGTCAGACAACATTTCTGTCCAATAGATGCAGTAGACCCATGCACATACACACGTGCATTCAAAAATTGATAGAAGTATATTTGTATCACAAAATAACTGCCATTGAAGGTACATAAAATAAGAATAAGAAGTAGAACTGGTATAGTTTTTCTACCCAGAGAGTACACTTTGGGGCCTGCACAGGGTTATTCTAGCACAACTTCTTACTGACTTCCAGAGTCAATGAGATTCATCTTTTCCTAATTATGTATTCAGTGACATCATGTTACTAGTGTGGTGATTACCACATGTCTGATTGCAGAGCAGAGTGGGAGCATTTATCTCATGGTAATCACTATATGATGTAAGTTAAAGCTCTCCTGTCCCCATGCAGCAGTTTTACAGATAAAGTACTGTTAATATTTTTCTAGAGTATTTCTTCACATACATGCATATATGTACTTTGTGAAAAAGTAAGATCTTACCTTATTATACAACTTTTCTGCAACTTAATGGTTTATATCAATGTTTCCCAGTATTCCATTTAATACATTTATCAACAACATTCAAATTTTAATTGATATAAAATATATTTTGGGACAGACCCAGAGCGCAGGCCCGGCGAGTAAGTGAAATGACCAGGGCCGCGGGATCCTGCACAGACCCAGAGCACAGGCCCGGCGAGTGAGTGAGATGACCCAGGCTGCGGGATCCTGAACAGAACCAAAGCACAGGTCCGGGGTGAGTGAGTGAGACAACCCAGGGCTGGGGATCCTCATTCAACCCAGGCTGCAGGCCCAGCATGGAACCCTTCAGCAGAACTCCCTGCAAGGAGGCTAGAGGCAAGACCTACCCAGCTAATTCAGGAGCAAAACATCTTGACAGAATGACACAAAGAGTTCAACTCTAATGGCTGTAGCAGAAAGAAGTGGAGCACAGCAGCCAGATACAAGCAACACCCACCTGGAGGAATCGGAACTTCATAGATCCGGACCTGGTGCTAAGGTAATAACTCTATCTAAGCTCTACACCAAAAGTCAGAAGACTGTGGTATACAAAATGACAAAGAGAAGGAACAAAATGCAGTCTCAGGCCTTGAGTCCACCCAGTACAAATGCACAAGACACTAGCACTGAGGAAACTGGAAATCACACACCTGCTATCTCTGAAATAATAGCGTTGACAGTAAAGAATCAACTGCAGAAAGGCATAGAAGAAATCAGATCAGAAATAATTTCGGAAATAAAAAATGCAG
>NW_004524966.1:243401-262721 GCF_000260255.1 Octodon degus | reverse complement strand
ACACCTCCTTCAAAAGATGTTTAAGGTTCTGACATGTCAGACACTACAGTACTTTCTATATTAGCACAGCTAAATTGTCCTTACTCTTCTTTCCTTGGTATATTGGACTCCTGAGCCAGTTTAAGCTATTTATGTATCTGAATCAATTTAAAATAGTAGTAGTTAATATCTGGTGTCCTGAAACTATGGGAATTGCCACTCTGTGACTATTATAACCTTGTTTTTGCTCTTATATTTACTTCATGTGTAAAATGATAATCACCCAGAGCACTGATAATTAATTTCAAAAAATCATATTTTTCACATCCTACAATATCAGTTTGTTTATAAACTTTGCTTTTTACTTTTAGTACCTCATAGAAATGGATCATCTTAGATATTTAATTTTTTAAATATTTATTTATTTATTTATTTATTTATTTGGTACAAGGTCTCACTACTCAGCTCAGACTTGTAGTGATTCTCTTGTTTCAGCCAATCCAGTGCTGGGGTTAGAGGTGTGTAACACCATGCCCAGTTTTAGTGACCTGCACAGCTGTGCCCAGGGCCAGAATGGCATGTGGTATCAGAGATCATACCTGGCTCCTTCTGCTTGCCATGCAGGAGGTTAGACTGCTGAGCTATCTCTCCACCCATCTTAGGTCTTATAATCAACAACTTAGTGGATTCTAAGATCAAATAACTCATGATATAGTTATTTTATTCATAGATTGATAAATTGTTATCTATATGTCATAATCTGTATTTATATATACATATTTACATATACACTGTTTCTATCTATATCTGGGCATATATATGCTTATGAACCTAGGACACAGTAAACAACTAGCATTATGTATTTTTCACATCAATAATAATTATTTGATTAATGTTCAATGAAATTCTATGGTTTATTGAAACTCAGTATTTTGGCAGACCAATTGAATCAAAATTAAATTATTTTTTGAGAAAGATTGACACTTCTTTGTTCTATTGAATAAAGTTTTAAAGGAATAAATACACTTTCTGTATATTTTTAAAATCAAAAAGTCACCAAGAACAACACTCATAGCAAAGGATCACTCCTGGAGCCAGGGAGATGGCTCAGTAAATAAGCTTTTGCCAGACAAGCGCAAGGGTCTGAGTTCAATAAAAAAAAAAAAGGATCACTCCTTACAGTATCTTTAAGGAATTGTCTCTAATTAGTACTTGTAATGAAGATTTAATATTATAATACCATAAAATGTTATGAATGAATTTGGCTACTTAAGGCAGCTATGTGATACTTGGACCATTTAAAATGATGTGTGGAAAAAAAATAAAATGATGTATGATTTAAACCATACTGACACAATAATGAAAGTTCTTTTTGGCCATGAATTTAAGTGTCTTATTAGCCTGAACACCATAGTCAGGAGTAGTTTTTTCATCTTGTATTTTAAAATTGTGAATGTTGGCCTGAGAGTTGTAAATTTGGTGAATCTTTACTACAATATTCAACCAATTTGTAAGAATCCTATGAGACAACACACAAAATGTTAAGCTAAATTATTTTCCAAATCCTAAAATGAATGTAAAACAGTGTCTCTTGGCACATGCCTGTAGTTTGCGTGCTCTTGAGGATGAGGCAGCAAGATCACCACAAGTTTGGGCCCAGCCTGAGACTTCTAGTGAGTTTAAAGATAGCCTGATCTCCTTTATGACATTATCTCAAAACCAAACTAAAACAATTTAAGTTTTATTTGTAATTCATAAAATTTAATCTTGTTGTACTTTATCTATTTAGACTGTTTCATACTTATTTAAAATCTAATTACTAACAGACTCCTTCCACAGATTTGTAAATATGTTAGAACAGATGTAAATATATTTTGGAGTTAGCTACTATAAAATGGTTGCTGTTTGCTTAATTTAACTAATGTGTTAGATGTGAAATAGATCAGAGAGCATTATGCTCATCCTACTGATTTTATGAGGAGGAAAACAAATCCCCAATATATTCTAATGCCGTGGAACAAATAGGTAGCTACAATATCACTATTATAGTACAATTCTTTGGCAACTGGTACTTGGTTAAATTTTCCATAGTGATTGAGTCTCTAAAACTATAGGTAATCCAATCAAGTGGTTAATTTGTTAAGAGAAAATTACAGTGCTTTAGTGCCTAAGGATTATGTTAGGCAAAATAGAAAAGACGTTAACTGAGTAACTTTCTTAGATTCACATCTGAGTGGATACAATAGGAAGATATAAATAAAGAAAACTTGTTTGCACTGATTAATGAGGAATGTAGCTTGAAAAAATCATTATCATTTTACAGTTTGTGTTTATATCTCCATCACTATGAATTGCTAATTTCTATTCATTTATCTTTTTTTTTTTTTTCCAGAACTGGGGATTGAACTCAGGTCCTTGCTCTTGCCAGGGAAGTGCTTATTCTACTGAGTCATCTCCCCAGCCCTATCTTCTTTTTTTAAGTATGCATAATTTTATTATAAATTAAAAAATAAACACAAAATACAACATCCTAACCAACCCAAAACTTATGGTATTAGTTCTTGAAAATTTGTTGTGCTACCATACACGTGAAAGAAACCATTAAATATTTAGGAACATTCAGTATCAAAAGCTTTAAAATCTAACTGTATGTAGTGGCCCATCATAAAGATACAACTTGAATTTGTTTTGAAAGTACTTTTTCTACAAATAATTTTATTAGCCATACAAAAATCTGTACAGTTTTTATAATGAAGCTGATGTTGAGTTGTACTTGGATCTTAATAATTGCCTGAGCACACATATATTCCACATGCCATTACAGGATATCCCATTATTCTTCATCTTCCTCCTCTTCCTTCTCTTCCTCTTTTTCCTCTTCCTCATCTTCTGGTTCATTCTTCTTCAACCCTGTAGGCCTACCACGGTCCTTCTTTTCTGCTTCACTTTTGCCCTTGGCACAGTATGCAGCAAGGAAGCATCTCAGTTGTGCTCAGTCACTCTGTGGGACCCTGAGGTGAAGCTACACCAATCTGCATCACCGTGGGCAAAGGAAAACTCAACAAGCCGCGGGCTATGTCCTCATACGTCTCCTTCATGAAGACCTGCCGCTTGGAGCACAACAAGAAGCACCCTGACTCCTCGGTCAACTTTGCTGAGGTCTCCGAAATGTGTTCAGAGGGAAGGAAGACCGTGTCTACAAGGAAAAGTTGAAGTTTGAAGACATGGAAAAGTTTGATAAAGTTCAGTATGTCAGGGAAATGAAAACTTAAGCTTCTCCCAAAGCTGGCCATAAGAGAGGAAAATAGAAAGAGCTGAATGCCCCTAAAAGACCACCATCAGCCTTTTTCCTGTTTTGCTCTGAACATCACTCAAAAATCAAAAGTGAACACGCAGACCTGTCCATTGGTGATACTGTAAACAAACAAACAAAGGAGTGAAATGTGGTCTGAGCAGTCAGCCAGAGATAAACAATTATTTATATTCCTTTAATTGGAATAACATCTCAATGATGGTATAAAACAGGTGAGAAATCAGTTCTGATAATGTTTTAATTTACGGTGTATATGAAGCAATAAAGGCATGAGATGAAATTGTTGTAAAGTTAGAATATGTATGTGATTTTCTAAATTGAACTTCATGATAGTTATCTGTATGTTTTTGCTATCTATGGATGCAAATTGTATTTTTTAACTTGTACAATTGTCATTAAGGTAAACAAATTCAAAAAATCTTGAAAAATAAGGGTACAGAAAAATATTTTATAAACCAAGACTACATAATTGTTCCAATAAGTTTGAGGCTGGTCTTTTAAGATAGAATTTGACCATACTGAATCCTTGATTTCTCATCAAAACTAGAAGTGCATATTCCTAAATTCCCATTTAAGTGAAAAATTTTAGTACTCCTACATTTTGAAGTGTCTGCTGAATGCTTGTGGATATGAACTTAAGGCGTATTTTCTCTATATATACCTCTAGCAAACCATGATTAGTGAGTGCTATCAGAATGAAGATTCTTATAGAATTTTGTGACGTGGTATCATTATTGTATAATTTGTTCACTGAAGAAATTTTAACTTTATCTGATAAAACCTCAAATTTAGGTGATTACCTTATATCACATTGAAAGAACCTATAACCGGATTTATGATCAAATAACCACATTTTGTTAAATCTTGAATTTTAATATTAATAGCCACATTGAAATTTTAGAAAAAGCTTTTAAAATGCTTAATAAATTTGTGCTATCATTGAAAAAAGATCATATAAATTATTGAACTCCAATTTTAGTTTAATGAAATTCCAAAGTATACATAGTATAAATAACTTTGTTGATATGTATAATTATTCTTCAATATATCTAACTGTGCTGAAACTCAGTTTCTTATCTTTCTAAAATCAAGAGAGTGATTATGAAGAAAACACATTTTCAGAAAATGTGGAAATATGAGGAACTCTGGAAATATGAGGTTGTACTTTAAAATCTTATTAAAAGTTAATTTTACATAAACTTCTGTTGTGTGAGATATCCTTAATCTACATGTTGTGAAAAATATAGAAATCTAGAGTGCAAAGTGTTAGAAAAATAGAAATTTAAAAAATGCCTTATTAATGCAACCATTATCTCTGAAAAAGTAGTTGAAGAAAAAGTTTTATTATTGAATAAGCATTAAAACAGATTATTATGTTCTTCAGGATTATTCCACATAAAAAGATACCAAAGGCACAAAAAAATCCTAGTGTTTTACATAGCCAGGCAGATATAATCCATTGTGTACATTTCTTGAGATAAAAAATTACTAGTACTCAATTATGAGGGCTCAAGAACATCATTTTTTCACAGACAACATACCAAATTCACCTGGTAACTATTTGTCTTGATAATTTCTTCTATGGAATGGAGAACAAACATATTTATGAAAAGAAGTGAGATTGAAAGTCAGGGCCAGGTGCCAGATGAAATTGGCTTCCTAAAAACTCAGAAAGTGGGACATGATGGATTTATCATCCTGAAATATTTCAATGCAATGGATTCTGAGTCCTAGAAGGGAGTATTTCTGGTTTGTAAAGCTGGCAAGAGGCTTATGTATCTTTAAGAAAAATATTTAAAGATATCTCAAAAGGTCACAAAATGAATACGTGTAGATAATTACCACTTTCTCAAAATGTGTGCTCTATTTTTCCTTTTTTTTGTATTTTAGGGAAGGGTCTACAGGGTGCTCAGGGTCTCACTAGTAGATCTGACTCAGTGATCCACCTGTTGACAGTCTCCCAAGAGCTGGGATTACAGGCGCACGACACCAGGCCCAGTCTCAATTGCCATCTTTGTGTGCACCTGGGGTGGGGCCCAGGCCTGGGGATCAGGCCCTTGCCCTTTCACCTGCTTGCAGACGCTTTAATCCACTGAGCTATTTGGCCAGCCCTAAATTTATGCTCTAAAAATAAGAGAATGACACCATTTCATGTGAGAGAAATTAAATTTGTTTTCTCTAATATTTTAATTTTAAATTGTACTTTCCTTACAAGATGGCTCAATATATGCCTTTTAAATATGTTGTAAAAATATTTTTAATTGCATCTTTCTAATTTTAATCTGAAAGATAGTTGACTTAAATTTATAAATACAGTATTTAATATAAACTTAATTATCATGTTTTAAGATTTCTGTTTTCTTTCTTCATTTATCACATTTAGCTTTATAAATAATCCCTTCCTTTTATGGCACTGCTTGGTGTTTCTGTGCATGTATAAAAAGTTATATCTATATTTCTTTTCCTAGAACAAAACAGGCATCCAACTATTGGCTACCTCACTTGGAGACCCTTCCCATTTTTAGGACAGGTTTGATTGATATACTTTGTAAAATAAACAAATGAACCACTAAACTTCTAGTATGTATAAATAATATGTAGCTCTACTATAGTAATAGGATTTTCTGTTAAAATAAACATACTACTGTTATGAGACTTTTTCTTTATGAACATGAACATGATCCAAAGAGAATGTTAAAGGAATTTTACTTTTATGGAAGGACTTTCTATGATAAAGTGAAGCTGGAGTAGAAATAAAACATTATGATTACAATCCAATAAATATATTTGTGTAAATTCTTATATTTGTAGAATAAAATTAATTGGCAGATTAATTAAGGAGCTGAGTATTGGATAGGTAACAATTATGAGTCCATAATTACATTTCTGGGACAAGAAACAACATTTAATCATTTTAAAGAACACTAACCTCTACATCATTTGATAAAGCACAATAATAAAATAATGTCCATAGAAGGAGAGGAGAGAAAGACAACCAGAATGAAGAGCAGAAGAGAGAATTGAAGATGATGTTGATACCAAATTTTATTCATATAGTAAAGTAAAAGCCCAAAGTGAAGCATTGAGTTTTATAGGTTTTGATAGATGAAACCACTGTATCACTCGGAAATTTACTAAATATGAAATATTTCTAACTTTCAAGAAAGTAATATGCTACATATTTACAGTTTATGCTCCTACCCTTGGAAGTAACCACTGGCCTATTTCTACAACCACAGATTAGTTTTATCTGTTTTAAAGCTTGAAATAAATGTAGCATATAATAAATATTGTTGTGCCTGTTTTTTTGCCAGTGCCTGTAATCCTGTAATTAATTGGTTTCATAATTAGATTTGGGTATGCAGAACATACTTACAACCTCTGTTTCCCCTTGTTCTTCTTTCACATATCCCTTGTTCTTTTTTCTTTTGTCTAATAGTACCTTCTACTTTCATGATGTTTTTCTGTTTCTGTCTGTCTCTCTTCCTGTCTTTCTCTCTCTTTAGCATTTTCTGTTTCTTTATTATTTCTTTTATTTTTTAGAGAATGCAAAGTAGTTGTTTAAAGTATAAAAAAACAGCATTAGAAAGCATATAAGAGTTCTCCAACCAAAGTAATAGGAATTCAACAATAGCTGCTGTGTTACATGGTGCTATATCCAAATTAGTTGTTCAGATTACAAGATATAAATGTGTAAGATTTGTTTAAAGACAACAAAAAGCAAAACAAGTATAAAGAAGTTTTAAGAAATTCAAAGGAGTAAGCGAACAAACAATCAGAGAAAAATAAAAAAATTCAGCATTAACTGCTCATTTCAAAAGATCAGAAGAAACTGACAGCACAGTTATCCACACTTTTCTCTAAATATCTTTTTCCCTTCTTTCACTTGCCATTTTCCTCATCCCAGGTTTTCCTTCCAATTGAACAATTTCCTTCACTTTCAAGTATTTGTTGTACCTTTTATATTTTCATTATTCTTTCAGGTTCTCAGACTACCAACATGTTTGCACACATGGATCTGTTTTATTTCACTTACCAATGTAGTCCCCAGCTGCATCCACTCATCTAAAAAAGCCTTAAATTTATCTTTTTGATAGCTGAACATTATTCCATTGTATAAATATACAAGATCTTTTACATCTATTCCTCAGGTGTTGGGCATTTTAGTTGTTTCCAAGATTTGGCCATCACAAATTACACTGCTATGAACATAGGTGCACACATGCCGCTGTGGTACAATGATATCCATTCTTCTGGAAAAGTAGCTAGGAGGGGAATAGCAGGATTGAATGTAATTTCCACTTCTACTTTTCAAAGAAGTCTCCACACTGATTTCCATAATGGTCATACCAATCTACAATCCCACCAGCAGTGAAGGAGTGAGCCTACTTACCCACAGTCTGTCCAGCATTTGATGTTGTTTGATTTATTTGTAATAGCCATTTTTTCTGGGGTGAGATGGTATCTCTATGGTATTTTAACTTGTATTTCTCAAATGGCCAGTGATATGCAGCATTTTTCCATATACTTATTTGCCTCTTGTATTGCTTCTTCTGAGTAGTGTGTATTCATCTCATATGCCCATTTTTGAATTGGGTCTTCAAATTTTGGGGTCCTATGATTTTTAGTTATTCATGTAGTCTAGAGAGAAAACCTTTTCTGAGGGATTATTAGTTAAGATATTTTCCAAAATTGTGGGTTGTCTTTTCCTGCTGTTGGCAATTTCTTTTGACGTGCAGAAACTTCTCAATAAGTGGAGGTCCCAGTTGTTAATTCTTTCAAATATTTCCTGTGCAGTTTGAATTTTGTTCATGAACTGTTTGTCTACTCCTATCTTTAGGATTTCCACCTACTTTCACTTCCAGTGTATTTAGAGTTTCAGTTTTATTGTTTAGGTCTTTAATCCGTTTTGACTTTACCATAGTGCACCATGATAGACCCAAGTCTAGTTGTAGATTTTGGCATGTAGAGAGCCAATTTTTCAAGCACTATTTTTTAAAGAGGCTACAATTCTTTCAGTGAACATGTTTGGCCTCTTTGTCAAAGATAAGATCACTGATTGTTTTTGTAGTTGTATCTGCATCTTCTAATCTATTCTATTGATCCTGAGATCTTTTCTTTTTTGCCAATATCACATTGACCTTTTCACAGTAGGCTTGCAGTATACTTTCAAGTCAGGGATTATTATGCATCCTGAGTTGCCTTAGTAGCCCAAGATTGACTTTGCTACTGTAGGTATTTTCCAGTTCCAAATATATTTTATGAATTATTTCTCTAGGTCTATGAGGTATGTTGTTGTTATTTTGACAGGGATTGAATTAAATCTGTGCAACAAATTTGGGACTATGTTCATTTTCACATTGTTTGTTCTTCATAATCAGGAGCCAGGAATATTTTTCTAATTTCTGAAATCCTCTTCAGTCTTTTTTTTTAGGATGCTGCAATTTTCCTTGAATAGAACTTTTACTTCTTTCATTTTTTAATGCCTAAGTACTTGATTTTTCATGGTACTATTGTAAAGGGTATTGTTTCTCTAAATTCTCTCACAGTAAATTTTTTTCTCTGTGTAGAAGAATGCTATTATTTTTGTTTACTTATTTTGTAAAAATTGGGTAGTAAAGACTACCTGCTACTGAATTTGTTTATTAATTTTAGGAGCTCTTTGGTAGGGCTTTTTGGATCATTGAATTAGAGTACCGTATTTGCAAATATAATAATTTCACTTCTTCTTTACTACTCTTATCCATTTATTTCTCTCTCTTTTCTAAGGGCTCTAAATAATGGTTCCAGAACTACATTGACTAGGAGTGGTGAAAGAAGATATCCTTGTCTTTTACTTGATTTGAGAGTAAAATATTTTAGTTTTTCCTCATTTAGAATTATTTTGGCTGTTGGATTGTCATACAAGGATTTAATCAAATGGAGGTAGAGGCCATCTGTTTCAATTTTCTTTTTTTTCCATAATTTTATAGAGAGACAAATAGCAATGAGACAGTTTCAAATCAAATTGGTATGAGAATTTCAATAATTAACACATTATGTACTCTCTTCCTAGTGGTTATCTGCTGTACAAGAGGCAGACATGATATCCTTTACAAACACCATTATAACAAATCCCTTTATTCATTAGGAGAATATAGCTATATATCTATCCTAAAGATTATGAATACACAGATAAAAACTGGACATTCATTTGTATCTCATTTTTTGTTTAGTTCGGTCATTTGAATATGATAGGTGTGTTAACTCAGCAAAATATTCTAAAAGAGTCCAGTAATCCATAATAGTATTGGGCTTTCTGCTTGACAGGTAGTGTCAGAAATTGAAGACCAGAGTCCCCTACAGCTCAGCATAATACCATGGGTTTATTTCTTACACTTCATTTTTATACTTTTCTGCTGTTTGGCTAAGACCAAGATAAAGCAAGACCTATGCAACAAGAGTTTTAAGTTTTGGATCTGGTAAGGTCAGTCAAATCCCCTCAGGATTTTTCTTGAGATCCTCAGATTGTATAACCTTTTTCAATGTCAGCCATGTGGGTGAGTCACGGCCATTGCTTGGCCAATGTGCTGTCTGTGAAAGCCTAAGAGCATGTTTTCTCTCCATGTGATTCTCCTTAGGCATATTCCACATCATCGATCACTTTCCTCTTTGGCCCCATATTCTCCTTGATCAGAAAATTTGGGATACTACTGAGTTCCATGATGTTACAGTACAAGTTCTCATATGTCCTGAGGCTTGGAAGGTTAGGGCCAAAATTTTGGCTCTTTCTCTAATTTTGTTCCACAAACTTAGGTTGTTAACCCTACAGAAGAGAAGCTTATTGTTATTACCATACAATGTAGGCTGTTAAGCTTAACATCACTATCTGTCTGAATATCAAATATCTTAGGCATAATATGGAACACGTAGTTTTCATCAAGTATTGATATGTTTAAATTTATGTCCCTACAGAATATGATGAAAAAACTTTTAAAAATTAGAATATATTTTAAAAATAGGCATAAAATTATATAATTCTTATGTTTATACAAAAGTCCAGAAATCTATCCATATAAAACCTTGTAGCATGACTGTTCTGCACTATTCCTTTTCCTGTCTCCTGACTTCATTCGTCACCCCCTTCTTTATGAACAATCATCTACCTAAGAGACAGCACAGTTGCAACTGTCATGTCATGACAAGTAGCCCAATATCAGAAGACCAGAAAGACAGGCACTTCAAGCATGAACCTACTATTATAAATTGTCATCTTCAGTATAGTTATTTAGTTCACAGGTGTCAGTATATAGAGTTAGTCAGGGTGAGAATCATTTCAAATAACTGCTAGATTCAAAATTCTTCTGGAGATTCTCAGGATCATTGCCTTACCCATCTTCTACATATTACTGTATGGCTTGACACTGTCTTGTTTCCTAGCTCTTCTCTTTGCTCTCTTTTCATTGTCTAGTCCTCAATCTCTTGTTTTGCTTTTACTTTTATTATTCCTTTCTATTTGTATTTCTTCTTTAAGTTCTTATGCTAAGGAAACTATAAGATATTTAAACATGTGTATCTGGTTTATTTCACCTACTAGTATATCTTCAAGTGGCATCCACATCAATATAAAGGCTTCGAGTTTATCAGTTTTTCTAGCTCAGTAGTACCCCATTGTATAAAAATACCACATGTTTTTCATCCATTCCTCAGGTGATGGGCATCTTGCTTGTTTCCAAGATATGGCTATCACAAATTCTGCTGCTATAAACATAGACACACATGTATCACTATGATATGATCTTTTCAGATCCTCCTGGAAGATTCCCCGTAGAGAAATATCTGGATTAAATGGAATTTCCAATCATAGTTTAATACGGAGTCTCCACACTGATTTCCATAACGGTTGCACCAGTCTAGATTCCCACCAGCAGTGAAGCAGGGTTCCTTTTTCCCCACAGCCTCTCCAACACTTGTTGTTGGTTGATTTCTTTATGATAGCCATTCTTTCTGGGGTGAGATGATACGTAATTGTTTTAATTTGCATTTCACGGATAGCTAGTAATTTAGAGCATTTTTAATATATTTATTTACATCTTTAATTTCATCCTCTGACAGTGTGTGTCCATCTTTGATGCACATTTGTGGAGTGGGTCTTTAAATTTTGGTTCTCTAGTGGTTTTTAGTTCTTTATAAATTCTAGAGGGCAGACCTTTGTTTGAGTACTTATTTATCATGATTTCTTCCAAATTTGTGGGTTGTCTTTTCACTTTGTTGGTAATTTCTTTTGACGTGCAAAAACTTCTCAATAAGAGCATGTCCGAGTTGTTAATTCTTTCAAGTGTTTCCCATATGATTTGATTTTTGTTCATGAACTCTTTGCTTATGCTTATGTCTCCAAGAGTTCCTCCTACTTTCTCTTCCAGGAGATTTAGTGTTTCTGTTTCTTTTTTTTTCTTTTTTGCTTTTATTTTTATTTTTTTTGATAACAATAAAATTCTTCATAGGAAAATTTGCATGGGTTTAGGTACACAATTTCTGTACAAGTATAGGCAGACATCATCAGATTTGTACTATCACATACATATGTTATATTTATGGAGTATTTCAAAGCTTGTAGACCAAAAATGTTATTTTTTTCAATAATACAGTGCATACATTCTTCCCAGTGGTTAATTGCTGTACAAGATGCAGACTTGTGATCCTACTTACAAACACCATTAGAACAAATCATTCTATTCATTAAGAGAATGCAACTATATATCTATCCCAACCACTTTGAATACACAGATACAAAATGGACATTCATAGTTATATCCCAATTTTTTTAAGTTCTGTTGTTGAATATTATAGGTGTGTAAACTCAGCAAAATATTCCAAAAGAGTCCAGTAGCCCATAATAGCACTGGGTCCTCTGTTTAACTGGCAATGTCAGAAATTATTGACCTGAGTCCCCCACAGCTCAACATAACAACATGGCTTTACTTCCTATATCTCGTCTTCATACTTTTCTACTGGATGGTTAACACCAAGGTAAAGCAGGACCTGTGCAACAAGAGTTGTAGCTTTTTGGTCTGAGAAGGTCAGTGAAATGCCCTCAGGATTTATTCTGAGATCCTGTACCTCAGATTGTAGAACCTTTGTCAGTGTCAGCCATGTGGATGAGTCACGGCCAATGCTTGGCCTAGTGTTTCTGTTTCAATGTTTAGATCTTTAATCCATTTTGACATTAGCTTAGTGCATGGTGATAGGCCTGGATCAACTTTTAGTTTTCAGCATGTAGATAGCCAGTTTTAACAGCACCACCTGTTACACAGGCTGTCTTTCTTTCAATGAGTATGTTTCACCACTTTGTCAAAGATAAGGTGGCTGAGTGTGTTCGTAGGGGCTTCAGCATCTGCTAATCCATTTCATTAATCCTCAAGTCCATTTTGTTGCCAGTACCATGCTGATTTTATCACAGTAGCCTTGTGGTATAATTTGAAGTCAAGAATTGTAATGCTTCCTGCCTTGTGCTTATTGCCCAGGATTGCCTTTGCTAGTCTAGGTTTTTCTGATTTCAAATAAATGTTAGGAATGATTTCTCTAGCTCTGTGAGGTATGTCAGTGGTAGTTTGATAGGGATTGCATTAAATCTGTACAACCATTTTGGGAGTATGGCCATCTTCACAATTTTGGTTCTTCCTATCCAGGCGCATGGAATATTTTTCCATTTTCTGAAATCGTCTACGATTTCTTTTTTCAGAGTTCTATAATTTTCTTTGAAAAGATATTTGACTTCTTACGTACATTAATTCCAAGGTATTTCAATTTCCTCCGTGCTAGTGCAAAAAGTATTGTTTCTATAATTTCCCTCTCAGTGTGTTTGTTACCTGTATAGTGAAATGCTACTGACTTTTAGGTATTGACTTTGTGTCCCTCTATGCTACTGATTTTCTGTATTAATTCTAATAGCTTCTAGGTGGAGCATTTGGGTTTTCCAAGTGAAGTATCATGTCATCTACAAATAATGATAATTTAAATTCTTCTTTACCTATTCTTATTCTTTTTATTTCTTTTTCCTATCTAATGGCTCTAGCTAATGATTCCATAACTATATTGAATAGGAGTGGTGATAGAGGACATCTTTGTCTTGTACCAGATCTAAGAGTAAAAGATTTCAGTTTGTCCCCATTTAAGATTATGTTAGCCATTGGTTCTTCATAAATGGCTTTTACCAGATTGAAGTAGAGGCCATCTATTCCAATTTTCTGTAGGATTTTGAACATGAATGAGTGTTGGACTTTGTCAAAAGCCTTTTCTGCATCAATGGAGATGATCATGTGGTTTTCAGATTTTGCTCTATTGATATATTGTTTTACATTTATAGACTTTCAAATATTGAAGCATCTTTGCATCCCTGGGATGAATCAAACCTGGTCATGGTGTATGATCTTCTTGATGATTTGCTGTATTCATTTTGCTAGGATTTTATGGAGGATTTTTTGATCTATGGTCTTGAGGGAGATTGTCCTGTAGTTGTCTTTCTTCTTGGTTTTGATATCAGTATAATACTTGCCTCCAGGATTGATTTGGGGAGGACTGCTACCTTTCCAATTTCATTGAAGAGTTTGAGGAGTATAGGGACTACATCTTCTGTAAATTTCATGTAGAATTCAGCTGTGAATCCTTCTAGGCCTCTATTTTCTTTGTCAGTAGGCTTTTAATTACATGTTGTATTTCATTGGCTGTGATTGGCTATTTGGAGTGGTTATATCTTGTCGAGTCAGCTTTGGCAATTTGTACCTTTCTAGGAATCTGTCCATTTTTTCTGTGTCTTCTATTCTATGAGAGTAAAGGTTTTCAAAGTCGTTATTTATAATCTTCTCAATTTCCTCTAGGTCTGAAGCAATTACACACTTTTTATTCCTTGTTGGTTGTATTTGAATTTTTTCTTTCTTCTTTTGGATGAGGTTAGCTAGGGGCTTATCGATTTTATTTAATCTTTCAGAGAACAAGCTTTTTGTTTCATTAATTCTTTCAACTGTTTTCTTTGTCTGAGTTGCATTAATTTTTGCTCTAATCTTTATGATTTCTTTCTGTCTTTGGGCTCTGTGTTTTGTTTGCTCTTCCTTTTCTAGTTGTTGTAGGTGCAGCATTACGGTTTTTATTTTGTCCCATTCTGTGTTCCTAATGTGTGAGTTCACAACTATGAATTTCCCTCTGAGAACTGCTTTAATTGTATCAGATAAATTCGATAAGTTGTGTTTGAATTTTCATTGAATTGTAGATATTGTTGAATTTCTTGTTTAATTTCATCTGTGACCTGTGGTTGCTGAGTAAGGTGTCATTTAATTTCCATGTATTTAGGGTTTTTTATGGTTTATTTTGTCATTTATTTCCAGTTTCATTACACTGTGCTCACATAATATACATGGGATAATTTCTGTTTTCTTGCATAGACTTAAGCATGACCTATGGACCAGTACGTGGTCTATTTTAGAAAATGACCTATGTGCAGCTGAGAAAAATGTGTACTCAGCTGTGTTTGGCAGAAAACTCTGTATATGAACACTAAGTCCATTTGTTTCAAGTTCTGTTATTTCTTTGCTAATTTTTTGTCTGGTTCACCTATCTTTTTGGAATAGGGGCATGTTAAAGTCTCTTGTTAACACTGTGGTATTGTATATTAGAGTTTTCATGTCGAATAAGATTAGATTCATGCATCCTAGTTGTTTTTAAGAGATCTTTTCTTATCTTTTCACTAGCTGTACCAGCGTCTTGAAGATCTGAAACTCTGTCTTCACTTTCACTTACATGGTTTTGTAAGCTTGTGACTGAGAGTTTGATTTCCTCTATATCTCTTTGACTCTGCTTCATGTGATCTATTTCTTTCCTGTATTGCTCATTCAAGGAATCTGTCATTTTTCTAATCTCCTCTATTTTTTTATCAATATCTTCTTTAGAATCAGTTATGAATTCTATTCCTGCAGTGCTTCCTTCAGATTGGTTTTCCTGATTATGTTTCTGTAGTTGATTCTTTACTTCAGATGTGTGTGTGGGAGTTCAGAGAAGTCTTTTTTATTTCAGAGAAGAATTCCACTCTGAGTTCCTCTATGACTTTCTCCTGTTGCTTATTTACTATCGGACCTATTCATATATTTCAGCTGAACTAGTGTACCCTGAATTTGTTCTGGGTGGGCACTCGGTTTCCTCCATATATTTTTGAATTTGATTCTTTATTGCATATGCTATTAATTCAGGTATTTCTTTTTTCATTTTCAATCTGAGTTCCTCTCTTCCTTTTTGCAGTTGTTTTTTTAATTTCAGAAGCTGTTGATACATTGCTTTCAGCTGTGTGATCACCAATTTGTTCTGTGTTAGTGTTCTCTGCACTTGTTATGGGTAGGCTTGGGTCTGAAATTGCATTTTTCTCCTTCTCGCTGTCGTTTTGTGTAACACTGTCTTCTGACCTTTGTTGTAGACCTTTAGTGCAGTTGTAACCTTAGCACCTAGTGAGATTCAAGTACAGATCTACAAAGTTTGGATTTATCCTGCTGTGCCTGGCTTGTGTCTGTCTGCTGTGTTCAGCTCCTTCATGCTGCTCCCCATAGGAGTGATCTTGTTTTGCACCTCTGGTAAGATGTTCTGCTCCTGGACTAGCTGGGTGAGTTTGTTCTCCACACTCTCTGCAGGTATTGAAGCTGCAGGGCTTCACTCCAGGCCTGTAGTCCCATCCTCAGCTCAGTCTGGAGGGGATAATTGGAATAGGTATGAGAGGAAGCTTTCCAACATACTCACTGGGCCTGCGCTAGGGCTTTATCTGGGGGTTCCCAGAACACAGCAGAAATTCTTACTGGGAGGGCGCGGTGAGGGGGTACAGCGGAGTGGTGGGGAGGTCCAAGGTGGTGGACCTGACACTCAAGACTTGAAGTATTTTGTTCCATACTCTTCTTGATGGTTTGTGAAGAGAAGTCTGTTAATATTCTAATGGATTTTCCTTTAAATGTGATCTGTTTATTTTCTCTGTCAGTCTTTAGAATAAACTTCTTGTTCTGAATTTCTGCAATCTTGGTTATCTTATGCGTTAATGTGGCTTCAATTGGGTTGATGTTATTTCAAGTTGTATATGCATTGGTTTCCTGAATATCAGATGTTTCCCCATATTTGGGAAGTTGTCTGCTATTATTTTTGCCCATATTATTTTCATATTGTTTGTGTTGACTCATTTATCTTTGATGCCTATTAGTCCTATGTTGTTCATCTTTGCATCATCTTGCAGATGTTGAATCTTTATTTCCTGCATTCTAGTATTTTTTAATAGATCTTTCCTTGTGTTTCCACTAGCTACAATATCTTCAAGGTCTGAAAGTCTGTCATCACTTTCATTCAGATGGGTTGCCAATGTTTAATTGACTTTTTTATTTCTTGAGTAAGTCTTTGAATCTGCTTCATGCATTCTATTTCTTTTCTATATTGTTCATTCAAGGTTTCCATTACTTTTATCCTCCACTATTTTTTTTTCTGTTTTTTCTTTATAAACACTTAGTAATTATTTCTTTATAGTTATCATTTGTTTTTTTTTCCTTCAGCCATTATTTTTGATCTGATTTCCATTACTTTTTCCACAATTGTTTCTTTACATCAGATATTATTATTTCAGAGAGTTTAGATGTGTGACTTCTGATTTCTTCTGTGCTGTTTCCTCCTGTATTTGTTCTGGGTAGGCTTTGGGCCTGAGCATGCACTTTGCTCCTTCTCTTTGTCATTTTGTATAGCACTGTCCTCTATCATTTGATGTAGGCCTTGGTTCCATTGTTACCTAAGCACCTACCAATATTATTCCCCAAGAGAGATCACATGGTTAAGCAGCTACAGTTTTCTACTTACAGTATTACAATTAGCAACACTAATAATGGGTAGTGAGATTTAGTAATTGACAATCTTTTGAAAGTAATGGGTTTCTATTTTAAACCATAAGACCAAGACAGGAGCTTAGAAGTGTGAGAAGCACTCATGCAGGCTGTGAAGGTAAGAAAGAAGGGCCTTGCAAGGGAAGCTGTGCCTCTGAAGGCCAGCAACCAAAGGGGTCCCAGGCCTGCAACCTCAGGGTCTCTCTGTGTACCTAGCAATTATAGAGATGCTCCAGTCATTCGACCCAGAGCAGAGGCCCGGCTTGTTAGTGAAACTGCCTCAGGCCCACTGGATCCTCATTCAACCAGATCCCAGGTCCGGGCAGTGCGGATCCCTTCAGCAGAACTCCCTGCAAAGAGGCTAGAGACAAGATCCACCCAACTGATTCAGGTGCAGAACATCTTGCCAGAGTGGCACAGAGGGTTTACCTCCAATGGCAGCAGCAGGAAGAAGTGGAGCACAGCAGTCAGACCCAAGACACATGCACCTGGAGGAATCAGAACTTCGTAGGTCTGGACCTGGTGCTAAGGTAATAATGCTATCTAAGCTCTACACCAAAGTTTAGAAGGCAATACTATACAAAATTACAAAGAGAAGGAACAAAATGCAGTCTCAGGCCCTGAATCCACCCAAAACAAATGCAGAAGACACTAGCATAGAAGAGATTGGAAATCAAACATCTGAAATCTCTGAAATAATAGCGTTGGAAGTAAAGAAACAAGTGCAGAAAGGTATAGAGGAAATAAGATCAGAAATAATTTCTGAAGTAAAAAAATAAATGATAATTACAATCAAAGAAGTCATAAGTGCTTCTAAAGAAGAAAATTATAAAACAATAGAGCAGGAAATAAAAATGATGGAATTCTTGAATAAGCAATATAGGGAAGAAGTAAAATTCATGAAGCAGATTCATGACATACAGGAAATTAAAATCTCAATTACAAGCTGGCAGAACCATTTGAATGAAAGTGAAAATAGTCTTTCAGGCCTTAAAAACACCATTGCAGCTAGTGAAAAAGTAAGAAAAGATCTCTTAAAAACAACTAGGATGCAGGAAAATATAATTCAATACTTGCAAGAGGATGAAAAAAGTAACAATGTGAAACTAATAGGCGTCAATGAGAAGCAATGAGTCAATACAAATGACATAAAAAGAATATGGGCAGAAGTAATAGCAGAAAACTTCCCTAATATGGGAAAACAATCTGACATTCAAGTAATCAAAGCATATAGAATTCCAAATAACATCAACCCAATTAAAAACACACTCATACATATAATAATCAATATTATTATAATTCAGAAATTGAGCACAGAAACAGTATACTAAAAGCCACTAAGGAAAAGAAACATCACATTTAAAGGCAAACCCTTCAGAATAAAGGCAGATTTTTCTTTACAAACCATCAAGTCAAGAAGAACATGGAGCAGAGTAATACAAGTCTTGCAAGAAAACGAATTCTAACCCAGACAGATATACCTTGCAAAGCTCTCTTTCAAATATAATGGAGAAGTGAAATACTTCCCTGACAAAGAACAACTTAAGAACTTCATGATGACAAAACCAAGGCTACACAGGCTGCTAAAGGATGTTCTAGAGAGGGAGCAAAGTGATCACAACTCCATGAATGAGAATAGAAAGAATGCACCCAATAGGCAAACAATTAAACACAGGAGAATAAGAGGTATACAAAAGTAGGCTTTCGGTTATTCTTTTGTATACAGCAGCAAAATATTTCCATCAGCACACTTTACAAATGGACTTCTCCTGCACCCTATGGGATTCCATCTGGGTCTACAGGGTGGATTTCAAGGAAATAGCTGTAGCTCAGTCCCACAAGTGATACCTGGCCACCAGTAAGTGTCATGGACATTATCTATGTCCACAACACAGAAGAACTTTGTACAATACACTATCCCCAAACTGTTAGAAGTGCTGGTCATTTATTTGCCACTCCAGTATTTATCTTATGTTTTATTCTTATTACTTCTTTACTATCATGGAAACTTGTTCTTAGCTCACTTATTTTGAAACATTTAATTTTTAATTAATTAGCATTTAATTTTCTGAATATTGCTTATTCTTAATTTTTGTTTTAAGATTTACTCTATATATTTGACTTACAATTTATTTAAAGACATGGTATATTTTCTCCTAG
>NW_004524966.1:241152-243189 GCF_000260255.1 Octodon degus | reverse complement strand
GTCTTGCATAACTATCATTTTGAGAGCTCTTTATTTTTCATCCAGGAGCATACTGCAACTTTTCTTGCTTTTCAAATTATGCTTTGTTATTTCCTATATGCTACATCTGGAGGTATTAGAATATTTCAAGTTTGTATAACTGGAAAATATTTTACTTTTAGTTTTCAAAGGTATTTAAGTAAACCTCAGACCCTCCTGGTGTCTGTCAGGAAAAGTGGAAGAGAAGTCACCCCTGCATCCACCATAGCCACCAAACATGTCAGAATTGGACCAATCAAACCTCAGGCAATCAAAACTGAAGAAACAAAATCTTAAAGGACATGGTTTATTGCAGAGCATTGGGGAAGGGGGAATACAAGTGAGGAGAATGAAGTCAGATAATGCCAGCAGGTACAGTGCTAAAATGGTCTGTGACATTATCCTGTGTAGGGCTTGAGGACATAGGAACAAAGTACACTGGGACCCAGATGCCCACAGGTCAAGGGAGGCTTTGCAAGCTTGTGTCTACTATATAACATTCGCTTTGTTGATGGCTACGTATCTTCAGTTAGAATTTTTAAACAAATTCATGCATAAACTCCTTAAGTGAATATAATTTGATCCAAAAAATCTTTATGGTTAAATGAAAACTGAGTAATAGGAAAGTCACAGCACAGAGGAATAGCTCAGCCTGAACAATGACATTTCCCAGCTAATATATCTGATATGATTTCTTCACTCCCTGGCATTCTTTGGTTATGTTTTCTGTGTTTGTAGGCTTCCAGGTGAAGATATGCAGACAATTGGTGCTGGATAGAGGAACCTTATTTCTTTCCTAAAGCAGCTTGCTATTTTTGTAACATGATGACTGGGTTGAACAAAATCAAAGTGCAGAAATAACTGATTCAGTCCCTGTCCAGGTACAGTGAGTGTGTGGGAGAGCTTCCGGCTACTCTGCACAGGCGGGACCAACTCCAGGTCGCAGCTCAGGTGCAGCGTGGGTGAGACCATCTTCCACCCCCTTGGGACGCCCCCCAAACTCCATAACACCTCCCCAACTCCACCAGCTGAGTAGGAATATCTGCTCCCCTCTGGGAACACCCACACCCAGTCCTAGCCTAGACCCGGTGAGTGTATGGGAGAACTGCCTTTCCCTATACTCCAACTTGATCCCTCCAGGCTCAGCTCAGACCTGGCATACAGACCTGTGGTGTAACCCTGCAGCTGACATTCTTACAGAGAGGGTGGAGGATAGAACCACCCAGCTAGTCTAGGACAGAACATCTTGCCACAGGTGCACAACAGGTTCACCCTTAAGGGCAGCAGCAGGAAGGAGATGAGCACAGGAGCCAGAACCAAGACAGACAAAGCTGCATAAATCCAGACTGTGTAGATCTTCACCTGAGCTTCAGTACATGCTAAGGTTATATCTACAGCGAAGATCTGCAACAAAGGTCAGAGGATAGTGCTACACAAAATGAATAGAAGGAACAAAATGCAACCTCAGAACCCAACCCCACCCATAAAAAGTGCAGAGGACAATAACACAAAACAATTTGGGAATAACACAGCTGAAAGCAATGAATCAACAGCTTCTGAAATAAAGAAAAAGCTGCAGATAGGTATAGAAGAACTCAGATTGGAAATAAAAAATAAATCCCTGAATTAATAACATCTGCAGTAAAGAATCAAATGCAGAAACATATGGAGGAAACCCAGTGCCCACATAGAACACGTGTGGAGGACACTAGCTCGGCTCAAATGCATGAAATAATAGCATCGATAGTAAATAAGCAACAGCAGAAAGATATACAGGAAATCAGAGTGCAACTCTGCTGAAATAAAAAAAGAATTTTCTGGACTCCTACCATCTGAAGTAAAGAAGCAACTACAGAAACATAGGGAGGAAACCCAAGCTGAAAAAAAACACTGCAGTAAAAGAATTTATAACTGCTTCTAAAGAAGACAATGATTAAAAAAAATAGAGAATGGAAAAATGATGGAATGCTTGAATGAGCAATTCAGAAAAGAAATAGATCACATGAAGCAGAGTGAAAG
>NW_004524966.1:234865-241042 GCF_000260255.1 Octodon degus | reverse complement strand
GATGCAAAGATGAACAATGTGAGACTAATAGGCATCAATGAGAAAGAAGGAGTCAATACAAATGACATTAAAAAATATGGGCAGAAGTAAGAGCAGAAAATATCCCAAATAGGAGGAAACAATCTGACATTCAGGTAACTGAAGTATATAGAACGCCAAGTAACCTGAATCCAATGAAAAACACACCGAGCAATGTAATAGTCAAGATCCCAGAAATTCAGCACAAGAATAATATACTGAAAGCCGCTAGAGAAAAGTAGCAGATCACATACAAAAGAAAACTCATCAGATTTACGACTGACTTCTATTCACAAACCATGCAGGCAAGAAGAGCATGGAGCAAAATGCTTCGGGTCCTGTATGAAAACACATTCCAGCCCAGACTACTATACCCTGCAAAATTCTTTTTCAAGTTTGATGGAGAAATGAAATACTTTCATGACAAAGAAAATCTAAAGAATTTCGTGAGGACAAAGCCAACACTACACAGGCTACTGAAAGATGATCTAGAGAGGGACCAAAATGATCAGAACTCCATGAATGAGATTAGAAGCAACCAACTAAATAGGGCAAGCAATTAAACACAGGTGAAAAAGGAGTAAAAGGCAACAGGTAAAAAACATGGCAACCATAAGTTAATACATCTCAATTCTAACCATCAGTGAAAATGGACTGAATTTACCAATTAAGAGAAATAGACTGGCACAGTGGATTAGGAAACAAAATCCAACAATATGCTGTATACAAGAAACACATTTAACTCATAAAGACATTCATAGGCTGAAAGTCAAAGGGTGGAACACAATACTACATGCCCCTGCTCCTCAGAACAAAGCAGGGGTAGCAATTCTATTCTCAGACAGTCTCAACTTCAAACCAACAATGATCAAGTTAAATAAAGAAAGCCAATATATACTGGTTGGGGGAAATTTCAAGAAGAAGAAGAAACACTCATAAATGTGAATGCACCAAACACGGGAGCACCCAACTATATAAAGCAAATCTTAATGGAAATAAAAAATCTAATATCCAATACCAAAATTTTAACAGGAACTTAACAACCCCTTATCTCCAAAAGAAAGGTCAACCGGACAAAAACTTAGCAAAAAAATAACAGAACTTAACGAGAGCTTGAAAAAAATGGACTTGGTGGACATATACAGAGTGTTCAACCCAAACACAGCTGAATACACATTTTTCTCAGCTGCACATGGGTCATCTTCTAAAATAGACCACATATTGTTCAATAGGTCATGTTTAAATATATGCAAGAAAAGAGAAATTATCCCATGCACATTTTCTGACCACAGTGCAATCAAACTGGAAATAAATGACAAAAGAAACCAGAAAAAACCTTAAATACATGGAAATTAAATGACACCCTACTCAGCAACCAATGGTTCACAGATGAAATTAAGCAAGTAATTCAACAACATCTACAATTCAATGAAAATTCAAGCACAAGTTATCGTAATTTATGGTATATGATGAAAGCAGTTCTCAGAGGGAAATTCATACCTCTTAACTCACACATTAGGAAAACAGAGCAAATATATACCCTAATGATACACCTTCAACAAGTAGAAAAGAAAGAGCAAACAAAACCCAGAGCCCAAAGACAGGAGAATATCCTAAAGATTAGAGCAGAAATTGTTTCAATTGAGATGAAGAAAACAATTCAAAGAATTAAAAAAGCAAAAAGGTTGTTCTTCAAAAGATTAAATAAAATCAATAAGCCCCTACCAAATATCATCAAAAAGAGGATAGAAAAAATTCAAATACAAGCAATAAGGAGTGAAAAGTGTGTCATTACCACAGACTCAGTAGAAATTCAGAAGATTATCAATAGCTACTTTGAGAATCACTACGCTCACAGAAAAGAATACACAGAAGAAATGGACAGATTCCTAGAATGGTACAAATTAGCAAAACTGAATCGACAAGATACAGCCACTCTCAATAGCCAAATAACAGCCAATGAAATACAACATGTAATTAAAAAGATACTGGCAAAGAAAAGTCCAGATCCAGATGGATTCACACCTGAATTCTACAAGACATTGACAGAAGATGTAGTCCCTATACTCCTCAAACTCTTCCATGAAATTAAAAAGGAAGCAATCCTCCAAAAATCATTCCTGAAGGCAAGTATTATACTGATAACAAGCTAGGGAAAGACGGAACTAAGAATGAGAAATACAGGCTGATCTCACTCATGAACATAGATGCCAAAATCCTCAATAAAATCCTAGCAAATAGAATATAGCAAATCATCAAGAAGAAGATCATTCACCATGACCAGGTACAATTCATCCCAGAGATGCAAGGATGGTTCAATATTCAAAAATCTATACATTTAATACACTATGTCAATACAGCGAAAACTAAGAACCACATGATCATCTCCATTGATGCAGAAAAGGCTTTTGACTAAGTCCAACACTCATTCATATTCAAAATCCTACAGAAAATTGGAATAGATGGCCTCTACTTCAATCTGGTAAAAGCCATTTATGAAAACCCAATGGTTAACATAATCCTAAATGGGAAAAACTGAAATATTTTACTGTTAGATCTTGTACAAACAAGGATGTCCTCTATCACCACTTCTATTCAATATATTTCTGGAATCCTTAGCTACAGCCATTGGACAAGAGAAAGAAATAAAAGGAGTAAGAATAGGCAAAGAAGAATTTAAATTATCTTTATTTGCAGATGACATGATACTTTGTTTGGAAGACCCAAAAAACTCCACCAAGAAGATACTGGAATTAATACAGAAATTTACTAGCACAGCAGGTTATAAAGTCAATACCCAAAAGTCAATAGCATTCCTCTACACAGCCAACAAACGCACTGAGAGGGAAATTATGAAACAATACCTTTTGCAATAGCACCGAGGAAAATGAAATACCTTGGAATTAACCTAACTAAAGAAGTCAAAGATCTTTTCAAGGAACATTCCAGTACTCTGAAAAAGAGATCGTAGTGGATTTCAGAAAATGGAAAGATATTCCATGCTCCTGGATAGGAAGAACCAACATTATGAAGATGACCATACTCCCAAAATTGCTGTACAGATTTAATGCAATCCATATCACACTACCGCCGACATACCTCACAGACATAGATAAATCATTCCTAAAATTTATCTGAAACTGGAAATAACCTAGAATAGCAAAGGCAATTCTGGGCAATAAAGAGAAAGCAGGAGACATTACAATTCCCCATTTGAAATTATACTACAAGGCTACTGTGATAAAATCAGCATGGTGCTGGTATTAAAATAGACATGAGCATCAACGGAATAGGTTAGAAGATGCTGAATCCCCTACAAACACACTCAGCCACCTTATCTTTGACAAAGGGGCCAAACGTACTCACTGGAGGAAAGATAACCTCTTAAACAAATGGTGCTGGAAATACTGGCTCTCTACATGCTGAAAACTGAAACTTCACCCAGGTCTATCACCATGCACTAAACTAAAGTCAAAATGGATTAAAGATCTAAACATTAAAGCAGAGACACTAAATCTCATGGAAGAGAAAGGAGGAGGAACTCTTCAAGACATAGGAGTAGGCAAAGAGTTCATGGACAGAAATCAATTCGCACGGGAAACATTTGAAAGAATTAACAACTGGGACCTGCTCTTAGGGAGAAATTTTTTCACGTCAAAAGAAATTGCCAACAAAGTGAAAAGACAACCCACAAATTTGAAAAAAATCATGACACATAAGTACTCAGACAAAGGTCTGCTGTCTAGACTCTATAAAGAACTAAAAAAACACTAGGGCCCAAAATTTAAATACCCAATCCAGAAATGGGCATCCGAGATGAGCGCACACTTCTCAGAGGAAGAAATTAAAGAATCGTATAAATATATGAAAAAATACTCCACATCGCTAGCCATTCGTGAAATGCAAATTAAAACCACGTTGAGATATCATCTCACCCGTGAAAGAATGGCTATCATACAGAAATCACCCAACAACAAATGTTGGATAGGCTGTGGAGAAAAAGGAACCCTTCTTCACTGCTGGTGGGAATGTAGACTGGTGCAACCGTTATGGAAATCAGTATGGAGACTCCTTAGAAAAGTTGGTCTGGAAATCCCCTTTAAACTAGCTATTCCCCTACTGGAAATTTTCCCGGAGGATATGAAAACATCATACCATAGGGATATATGTGTGCCTTTGTTTATAGCAGCACAATTTGTGATAGCCAAAAGTTGGAAACAACCAAGATGCCCATCACCTGAGGAATGGTTGAAAAAAATGTGGTATTTTTACACAATGGAGTATTATTCAGCTATTACGAATGATAAACTCGAAGCTTTCATATTGAAGTGGATGCCACTTGAACATATACTCATAAGTGAAATAAACCAGACACACATGTGTAAATATCGTATAGTCTCCCTAGTATAAGAACTCCAAAGAAGAAATACAAATAGAAAGATATAATACAAGTGAAGTGAAAGCAGGATTTCAAGGACTTAACTAATCAAGACAGGGAAAGGAGAAGAGCTAGGAAACATGTCAATGTCAAGCCATACATTTATATGTAGAAGATGAGCAAGGCGATGATCCTGAGATTCTTCAGAACATTTTTTAATCTAGCATTTATTGGGAAAGAGTCTCACCCAGACTAACTATATATACTGATAACTGTGAACTAAGCTACTGCACTGCAGATGGTAATTTGTAATAGTAGTTTCATGCTTGCAGTGCCTGTTATTCTGGTCTACTGAATATGGACTACTTGTCATGACATGCCAGTTGCTGCTATGATGTCTCTCAGGTAGATAGTTCTTCAAGAAGTTGGGGGTGGTGAAGGAAAGCAAGAGATAGGAAAAGGAATATTGTGGGACTGTCCGGCTTCAAGGTTGTATATGTTGAGATTTTTGGACTTATGTGCAAACATGAGTAGTATATATGTCTTTATGCCTATTTTTAAAACATATTCTTATTTTTAAATGTTTTTTATCATATTCCTTAGGGACTTAAATTTCAACATATCATTACTTGATGAAAAATACCTGTTCCATATTATACCTAAGATGTTTGATATGTAGACAGATAGTGAAGTTAATCTTAACACCCTGAGTTTTTGAATAATAACATGAAGCTTGTCTTCTGGATGGTTAACAACCTAGGTTTGCAGAACAAAATTTGAGAAAAAGAAAGGCTGCAAGGAAAGCCAACATTTTGGTCCTAAGCAGGTGACTTAGTCCACTGAGATATCTGGCCAGCTCTCCCTTCTCTTCAATCTTTTCTTCATCCCAGTTTTTCCTTCCCATTGAGTGGGACCTCTAATCCTAAATCTTGGTTTTAAACCTTTAAACCAAGCTTCTTGACAAATCTCCATACTGACTTCCATAAGTTGGAAGTTGTAACAGCCTGCAGTCCCAAAATCAGTGGAGAAAGCTTTCTTTTTACCCACAACCCCTCCAGGATTTATTATTGGTTGACTTCTTAATAATAGCCATTCTTTCTGGCTTAAAATGGTATTTCAGTTTTAATTTGCATCTCTTCAATGACCAATGATGTTAAACATTTGTTCATGTATTTATTTGCCATTCATGTCTTTTGATTTGTGTACATTCATCTTAGATGCCTATGTTTGGATTGGGTCTTTGAATTTTGGAGGCCTGATTAATTTTAGTTCTTTACATGATCTAGATAGGCGTACTTTGTCTGGTGCACAGTCTGCTATAATTCTCTCCCACTTTATGTGTTTTCTTTTTCCTCTGTTGGTGATTTCATTTCACACACAGAAACTTTTCAAAAAGATGAGATCCTAATTATTGATTCTTTGAAGTATTTCCTGTGTATTTTCATTTTGGTTCATGAACTCTCCACCTAATCCTATGAACTTATGATTTCTACCTACTTTCCTTTCTAGAATATTTAGCATTTCAGTATTAATATTTATATCATTGATTTCTTTTAACTGTAGCTTTGTGTATGGTAAGAGGCATGGGTGTTTTTTGAACCTTTGACAGAGGGAAAGCCAGTATTTCTAGTAATATTTATTAAAGAGGCATTCTTAATTCCATTGAACATGTTTGGCCCCTTTGTCAAAGATGATGTGGCTGGGTGTGCTTGGACTTGTGTCAGCATCTTCTAGTCTGTTCCATTAATCCTAAGGTCTGTTTTCCTTCTTTCTCTCTTTCT
>NW_004524966.1:232283-234705 GCF_000260255.1 Octodon degus | reverse complement strand
TTTCTTTCTTTCTTTCTTTCTTTCTTTCTTTCTTTCTTTCTTTCTTTCTTTCTTTCTTTCTTTCTTTCTTTCTTTCTTTCTTGTACTGTGTTGATTTTATCACAGAACGTGTATAACAATTTTGGAAGTATAGCCATTTTCACAGTATTGGTTCTTCTTATTCAGGAACAAGGAATATCTTTTCATTTTGTAAATCCTCTTTGATCATTTTTTAAAAAGAACTATAATGTTTTCTGTATAAATGTTTCACTT
This sequence comes from Octodon degus, assembly GCF_000260255.1. NCBI lineage: Eukaryota > Metazoa > Chordata > Mammalia > Rodentia > Octodontidae > Octodon > Octodon degus. Next base: position 234,453 of record NW_004524966.1, on the reverse strand, counting down.
CCATTGTAAGAATGATTGCTAACTATTTCATTTCCTTTTTAGGTGTTATTGTGAAAGGCTTGGTATCCATAATTTTTCTCTTGGTGTTCTCATTGCTTGTATATACAAGTACAAAATTGATATTTGAGTGTTGATTTTGCATCCTATTATGCTACTAAATTTGATTATTAAATCTACAAGTCTCCTAGTGGAGGTTTTGGGGTCTTTAATGTACAATATTATGACATTTGTAAATTATGACAATTTCACTACTTCATTTCCAATCAGTATTTCTTTTATTTCTTTCTCTTGTCTAATTGCTATGGCAAATGTTCCAAAAACTATATTGAACTATAGCAGTGACAGTGTGCAACCTTGTCTTGTTTCTGATTTTAAAACAAAGACGTTCATTTTATTTTTCTATTTAGTATGATATTGATTGTTGGCTTGTCATAGATGGCTTTTATCAGGTTGAGTTAAAAACCATTAATTTTGATTTTCTGTAGGGTTTTATCATGAATGAGAGTTGGGCTTTATCAACAGCTTTTGCTGCATCTATTCAGATGATCATGTGGCTTTGGCTCTGTTTATATTGTATGTTACATTTTGGGATTTACATGTAGTATACCATCCCTGCATTCCTAGGATCAATACCTCTTGGTCATGTTATATAACATTCTTGTTGATTTGTTGCATTCCGTTTGGTAGTATTTTATTAAGGATTTTAAAATTTATGTTCACTGGGAATATTGTTCTGTAGCTACTTTTTTGCTTTGTGTTGTACTCTGCTTTTAGTAACAGAGTAACACTCAGTTCCAGAAATGAGTTTCGTAGAATTGCTTCCTCTTCAATATCCTTGAATAGTTTGAGAAGATTTATCATTAAATGTTCTCTAAATTTTTTGTAGAATTCAGCTATGAATCCACCAGGACCTGGGCTTTTGTTTGTTGCTAGGTTTTTAAAATTTTTTGGCATAATTTTATTGAGGAACAAATAGCAGTGAGACAGTTTCAAACCAAAAAGGTAGGACAGTTTCAATAATTAAAACACTGCATACATTCTTCTTAGTGGTTAATTGCTGTAGAAGATGTGGACTGGATATCCTATTTACAAACACCATTAGAACAAATAATTCTATTCATGAAGAGAATGTAACTATATATCTATCCTAACCAATTTGAATACCCAGATAAAAAATGGACATTCATCTGTATATCCTTTTTTGGTAATTTCCGTTATTTGAATATTATAGGTGTGTAAACTCAGCAAAATATTCTAAAAGAGTCCAGTAGCCCATAATAGTATTGGGTCTTCTGCCTAAAGGGAAATGTCAGAAATTGTTGAACTGAGGCCCCCACAGCTCAACATAACAGCATGGCTTTAATTCTTATATTTCATTTTTATACTTTTCTACTGGATGGTTAAGATCAAGGTAAAGCAGGACCTATGCAACAAGAGTTGTAGCTTTTGGGTCTGATAAGGTCAGTGAAATCCCCTCAGGATTTATCCTGAGATCTTGTACCTCAGATTGTAGAACATTTGTCAGTGTCAGCCATGTGGATGTGTCACAGCCATTGCTTGGCCATTGTGCTGTCTGTGAAAGCCTGAGAGAATGTTTTCTCTCCATGTGACTCTCCTTAGGCACACTCTACATCATCGATCACTTTCCTCTTTGGCCCCATGGACTCCTTGATCGGAAAATTTGGGACACTACCGAGTTACATGACGTTACAGTACAAGTTCTCATATGTCCTGAGTCTTAACTGACCTTAGAAGGCTAGCGCCAAAAAGTTGGCTTTCCTTGCAGGCCTCCTTTTTCTCTAATTTTGGTCGACAAACTTAGGTTGCTAATCATCCAGAAGACCAGCTTATTGCTATTACCAAACAGCTTAGGCTGTTAAGCTTAACCTCACTATCTGTTTGAATATTAAACATCTTAGGCATAATATGAAACAGGTATTTTTCATCAAGTATTGATATGTTGAACTTTAATTCCCTACAGAATATGAAAAAAAATAAAAATTAGAATATATTTTAAGAATCCTAGCCCAGGTTCGGTGAGTGTGCGGAGAGTTTCCTGCTACCCTGCGCCAGCGAGACCAGTCCCAGCCCAGGCGCAGCGTGGGCCGGACCCTCTCCCAGCCCCTCGGGCCGCCCCCCACCACTCCTCAGTGCCTCCCCCACCCCGCCC
>NW_004524966.1:208319-226292 GCF_000260255.1 Octodon degus | reverse complement strand
AGGATCACAAGTCCGCATCTTGTACAGCAATTAACCACTAAGAAGAATATATGCAGTGTATTATTTGTTGAAACTGTCCTTCCGATTTGATTTGAAACTGTCTCATTGCTATCTCTTTGTCAATAAAACTTTGAAGAAAAAAAAAAGAATATATTTTAAAAATAGGCATAAAGAATTATATACTTCTCATGTTTGCACATAAGTCCAAATATCTCACCTTATACAACCTTGAAGCTGCACAGTCCCACAATATTCTTTTTCCTTTCTCTTGCTTTCCTTAACCACCCCATTCTTCTTGAAAATCCACCTACTGAGAAACATCATAGCAGAAACTGGCATGTCACGACAAGTAGCCCATATTCAGAATACCATAATGGCAGACACTCCAAGCATGAAACTACTATTACAAATTATCATCCTCAGTGTAGTACCTTAGTTCACAGTTATCTGTGAATCTTTCCAATTAACTGCTAGAATAAAAAATCTTCTGAAGATTCTCAGGATCATTGCCTTGCTCATCTTCTACATATAAATGTATGGCTTGACAATGTCATGTTTCCTAGCTCTTCTCCTTTCCCTCTCTTGATTAGTTAGTTCTTGAGATACTGCTTTCCTTTCACTTGTATTATAGCTTTCTTTTTGTATTTCTTCTTTTGAGTTCTTATACTAGGGAGACTAGATGAGATTTACACATGTGTCTGGTTTATTTCACTTATGAGTATATGTTCAAGTGGCATCCACTGCAATATAAAGGTTTTGAGTTTATCATTCTTAGTAGGTGAATAATAAATGATTGTGTAAAAATACCACAACTTTTTCAACCATTCCTCAGGTGATGGGCATCTTGGTTGTTTCCAACTTTTGGCTATCACAAATTGTGCTGCTACAAACATAGGCACACATATGTCACTATGATATGTTTTCAGATCTCCGGGAAAATTCCCAGTAGAGGAATAGCTTGTTTAAAGGGTATTTCCAGACCAACTTTTCTAAGGAGTCTCCATACTGATTTCCATAACAGTTGCACCAGTCTACATTTCCATCAGCAGTGGAGAATGGTACCTTTTTCCCCACAGCCTCTCCAACATTTGTTGTTGGGTGTTTTCTTTATGATAGCCATTCTTTCTGAGGTGAAATGACATCTCAGTGTGATTTTAATTTGCATTTCACGAATGGCTAGTGATGGGGAGCATTTTTTTATATATTAATTTGCTTCTTTAATTTCTTCCTCTGAGAAGTTTGTGTTCATCTCGGATGCCCAATTTTGGATTTTGTCTTTAACTTTTGGGGCCCTAGTGTCCTATAGTTCTTTATAGATTCTAGAGAGCAGACCTTTGTCTGAGTATTTATTTGTCATGATTTTTCCAAATTTGTGGGTTGCCTTTTCACTTTGTTGGCAATTTCTTTTGACGTGAAAAAACTTCTCAGTAAGAGCAGATCCCAGTTGTTAAGTCTTTCAACTGTTACCCGTGCAATTTGATTTCTGTCCATGAACTCTTTGCCTACCCCTATGTCTTCAAGAGTTTGACCTACTTTCTCTTCCATGAGATTTAGTGTCTCTGCTTTAATGTTTAGATCTTTAATCCATTTTGACTTTAGTTCAGTGCATGGTGATAGACCCGGGTCAAGTTTGAGTTTTTGGCATGTAGAGAGCCAGTTTTTCCAGCACCATTTCTTTTTTTTTTTCTTTTTTTATTTTTAAAAATAATTTTATTGAACACAGCTTCAAAACTGATTAGTAGGACAGTTTCAACAATCAACACATTTCATATTGTTGTCTTCTTAGTGGTTCTTCATAGTACAAGATGCAGACATGACATCCCGTCCACAAGCATTATTAGAACAAATCTCTCCATTCATTGAATTAAGAGAGAGTAGCTGTATATTTATCATAACCATTCCGAATATACAGATACAAAATGGTCCTTCATTTATATCCCCTTTTTTGTATAGTTTTGTCATAGAAGAGTATTCCATTGTCATTTAAATATTGTAGGTGTGTGAACTCAGCAAAATATCCCATTATATTCCAGCAGTCCATAATAGCAGTGGATTTTATAATTGTATTTCCTTTAGAATATTACATTTTTTAAAAATTTAATTAATTATTTAATTTAATACAGGGTCTCACTACGCATTTGGACTCATAGCGATCCTCCTGTCTCAGCCTCCCTAGTGCTTAGATTACAGGCATGTACCACCACCCCCGGTTCTGGGGCCAGCATGGCATGTTTAGGGATCTGGGGCAAGTATGGCATGTGGTACCGGGGACCAAACTTAGGACCTTGTGTTTGCCAGTCAGGCGCTTAGACTCCCAAGCTATCTCACCAGCCCTTAAATTTCTTTATTACATTTCTACTTTGTATTTGAGGTATCTGATCAGTGAGCAAATCACTGGGGTTGAACGAGTGCCATTCTACCATTGGGCTACCTCCACACTACCTCCATCTCCTTATTTTTAATTTAAATTTTTTTTACCTGTTGTTATTTTTTTCGAAATTTTATTGATAAATAGATAGCAAAGAGACAGTTTCAAATCAAATCGGAAGTACAGATTTAACAAATAACACACTGCATACATTCTTCTTAGGGGTTAATTTCTGTACAAGATGCGGACTTGAGATCCTATTTACAAACTCCATTAGAACAAGTCATTCTATTCATTAGGAGAATGCAACTATATATCTATCCTAACCACTCCAGCACCATTTCTTAAAGAGGCTATTTTTCTTCCAGTGAGTATGTTTGGCTCCTTTGTAAAAATAAGGTGGCTGAGTATGTTTTCAGGGGCTGCAGCTTCTTCTAGTCTATTCCATTGATCCTCTGGTCTATTCTGATGCCAGTGCCATGCTGATTTTATTACAGTAGCCATGTACTATAATTTCAAGTCAGGAATTGTAATGCCTCCTGCCTTGTCTTTATTGCCCAGAATTGCCTTTGTTATTCTAGGTCATTTCTGGTTTCAGATAAATTTTAGGAATGATTTCTCTATGACTGTGAGGTATGTCGGTGGTAGTCTGATAGGGATTGCATTAAATCTGTACAGCAATTTTGGGAGTATGGCCATCTTCACAATGTTCGTTCTTCCTATCCAGGACCATGGAATATCTATCCCTTTTCTGAAATCCTCTGAGATCTCTTTTTTCAGAGTATTGTAATTTTCCTTGAAAAGATCTCTGACTTCTTTAGTTAGATTAATTCCAATGTATTTCATTTTCCTCAGTGCATTGTAAAAGGTATTGTTTCTATAATTTCCCTCTCAGTGTGTTTGTTGTTTGTGTGGAGGAATGCTATTGACCTTGGGTATTGACTTTATAACCTGCTATGCTACTGAATTTCTGTATTAATTCTAGGACCTTCTTGGTGGAATTTTTTGGATCTTTCAAGTAAAGTATCATGTCATCTGCAAATAAAGGTAACTTAATTTCTTCTTTTTTTTAGGAACCATGGATTGAATTTAGGCCCTTGCACTTGCCAGGGAAGCGCTTATTCCATTGAGCCATCTCCCCATCCCCCAAAGATAATTTAATTTCTTCTTTGGCTACTCTTATTCCTTTTATTTTGTTCTCTTGTATAATGGCTGTAGCTAATGATTCTAGAACTATATTGAATAAGGATGGTGATAGAGGACATACTTGTCTTGTACCAGACCAAAGAGTAAAAGTTTTCAATTTTTCCCCATGTAGGATTATGTTAGCCATTGGGTTTTCATAAATGGCTTTTGCCAGATTGAAGTAGAGGCCATCTATTCCAATTTTCTGTAGGACTTTGAACATGAATGAGTGTTGGACTTTGCCAAAAGCCTTTTTCTGCATCAATGGAGATGATCATGTGTTTTTTAGTTTTCGCTCTATTGATATAGTGTATTACATTTATAGATTTTCGAATGTTGAAACATCCTTGCATCCCTGCTATGAATCCTACTTTGTCATAGTGTATGATCTTCTTGATGATTTGCTGTACTCTATTTTCTAGTATTTTATTGAGGATTTTGGCATCTATGTTCATGAGGGAGTTCGGCTTGTAGTTGTCCTTCTTAGTTGCTTCTTTTCCTGGTTTTGGTATCAGTATAATACATGCCTCCAGGAATGATTTTTGGAGGATTGCTTCCTTTTCAAATTCATGGAAGAGTTTAAGCAGTGTAGGGTCTACATCTTCTGTAAATGTCTTGTAGAATTCATCTGTGATCCATCGGACATGGAATTTTCTTTGCTGGTACGTTTTTATTTACATCTTGTATTTCATTGCTTGTTTTTGGGCTATTGAGAGTGGTTTTATCTTGTCGATTTGGTTGTGGTAATTTGTACCCTTCTAGGAATCTGCCCATTACTTCTTTGTCTTCTATTCTGTCAGACTAAAGATTCTCAAAGTAGCTAGATAATCTCCTGAATTTCCACTGAGTCAGTGGTAATTACACCCTTTTCATTCCTTATTGCTTGTATTTGAATTTTTTCTTTCCTCTGTTTGATGAGGTTAGCTAGGCACTTATCAATTTTATTTAATCTTTCAAAGAACCAGCTTTTTGCTTTTTTAATTCTTTGAATTGTTTTCTTCGTCTCAATTGAATTGATCTCTGCTCTTATCTTTCTTATTTCCTCTCGTAATTGGGTTCTGGGTTTGGTTTGCTCTTTTATTTCCATTTGTTGAAGGTGCAGCTTTATGGTATTTATTTGTTCCCATTCTATTTTCCGAATGTGTGAGTTCACAGCTGTGAATTTCCCTCTGAGAACTGCTTTCCTCGTATCCATAAATTACGACAAATTATGCTTGAATTTTCATTGAATTGTAGATATTCTTGAAGTACTTGTTTAATTTCATCTGTGACCTATTCGTTGCTGAGTATGGTGTCATTTAATTTCCGTGTATTTAAGGTATTTTTCTGGTTTCTTTTGTCATTTATTTCCAGTTTCATTGCACTGTGGTCAGAAAATGGGCATGGGATAATTTCTGTTTTCTTGCACATACTTAAGTATGACCTATGGACCAGTTTGTGGTCTATTTGAGAAAATGACCCATGTGCAGCTGAGATAAATATGTATTCAGCTTGGTTTGGGTGGAACACTCTGTATATGTCTATCATGTCCATTTTTTACCAGCTCTGGTTCTGTTCTGTTATTTCTTTGCTAAGTTTTTGTCTGGTTGACCTATCTTTTGGAGATAAGGAGGTGTTAAGGTCTCCTGTTAAAATTTTGGTATTGGATATTAGATTTTTCATGTACATTAAGATTCACTTTATATGTTTGGGTGCTCCTGTGTTTGGTGCATACATGTTTATGAGTGTTACCTCTTCCTCTTGAATTTTTCCCCTAACCAGTATATAATGGCCTTTTTTATTTCACTTGATCATTGTTGGTTTGAAGTTGAGATTGTCTGAGAATAGGATTACTTCCCCTGTTTTTTTCTGAGGGCTGGGGCATGTGGTATTGTATTCCATCCTCTGACTTTCAGCCCATGAATGTCTTTATGAGTAAAATGTGCTTCTTGTATGCAGCACATTGTTGGATTTTGTTTCCTAATCCACTGTGCCAGTCTATTTCTCTTAATTACGGAATTGAGTCCGTTTACATTGATGGTTAGAATTGTGATGCATTGCCTTACAGTTGACATGTTATTTACCTGTTGTTTAATCCTTTTTCTCCTGTGTTTAATTGCTTTCCCTATTTGGTTGGTTGCTTCTGATCTCATTCGTGGAGTTCTGATCATTTTGCTCCCTCTCCAGAACATCTTTCACTAACCTTTGTAGGGTTGGCTTTGTCATCATGAATTTCTTTAGCTGTTCTTTGTCATGAAAGTGTTTCACTTCTCCATCAAGCTTGAAAGAGAGTTTTGCAGTGTGTAGTAGTCTGGGCTGGAATGTGTTTTCATAGAGGACTTGAAGTACTCTGCTCCAAGCTCTTCTTGCCTTCATGTTTTTTGAAGAGATGTTGGTCGTAAGTCTTATGGGTTTTCCTTTGAATTTGATCTTCTTCTTTTCTTCAGCTGCTTTCTGTATATTATTCTTGTGCTGAATTTCTGTGATCTTGACCATTATATTGCTCAGTGTGTTTTTCATTGGGTTTAGGTTACTTGGTGTTGTGTATGTTTTGGTTACCTGAATATCAGATTGTTTCCTCCTAATTGGGAAGTTTTCTGCTATTACTTCTGCCCATATTTTTTTTAATTTCATTAGTATTGACTCATTCTTTCTCTTAATGCCAATTAGTCTCACATTGTTCATCTTTGCATCATCTTGCAGGTGATGGATTACGTTTTCCTTCATTGTCATTGTTTTTAAGAGATTCTTTCTTACCTTGTCACTAGCTGCTCCAGCATCTTTAAGATCTGAAACTTTGTCTTCACCTTCACTTAAACGATTTTGCAAGCTTGTGGTTGAGGTTTTAAGTTCATCTAAATCTCTTTGACTGTGCTTCATGCATTCTATTTCTTTCCTTTATGCTCATTCAAGGAATCCATCATATTTCTAATCTCCTCTATTTTTTTTAATCAATGTCTTCTTTAGAAGCAGTTGTAAATTCTTTTAATGCAATATTCTTTTCAGATTGGGTTTCCTCCCTATGTTTCTGTAGTTGCTTCTTTACTTCAAATGCTATGAATTCTGAGAATTCTTTTCTTATTTCAGAAATTAATTGCCTTCTGATTTCCTCTATATCTTTCTGATGTTTTGTATTTACTATTGACACTATTAAGTCATGCACTAGATCTAAGCTAGTGTCCTCTGCACTTGTTCTGGATGGGCTTGGTTTCCTCCGTATGTTTCTGCATTTGATTCTTTACTGCAGATGTTATTAATTCGGGGATTTCTTTTTTATTTCCAATCTGAGTTCCTCTATACCTTTACGCAGCTGTTTTTTTTTTCATTTCAGAAGCTGTTGATTCATTGCTTTCAGCTGTGTGATTCCCAATTTGAGCTTTGTTATTTTCCTCTGCACTTGTTACAGGTGTGCTTGGGTTCTGAGGTTGCATTTTGTTCCTTCTCATCATTTTGTGTAGCACTGTCTTCTGACCTTTGTTGTAGATCTTCGTTGTAGTTATAACCTTAGCACATACTGAATTTCAGGTGCAGATCTACAAAGTTTGGATTTATCCAGCTGTGCCTGGCTTGGGTCTGGCTGCTGTGTTCAGCTCTTTCCTGTTGCTGCCCTTGAGGGTGAACCTGTTTTGCTTCTCTTGGAAGATGTTCTGCTCCTGGAGTAGCTGTGTGGTTCTATCCTCTACACTCTCTGCAGGGAATGCAGCTGCAAAGTTACACCCCAGGTCTGTATGTCAGGCCTGAGCTGAGCCTGGAGGGGACAAGTTGGTGTAGGGCAGAGAGGAAGCTCTGCCAACCACTCACCGCACCTGGACTAGGACTGGGTCTGAGGGTTCCCAGAATGTGGCAGGAATTCCTGCTTGGTGGGCGGTGTGGGGGACTTGCTGCGGTGTGTTGGGGGGCGTCCCAAGTTGGTGGAAGATGGTCGCAACCAAGCTGTGCCTGGGCTTGGACCAGTTATAGGTCTCGCCAGCACAGGGTATCAGGAAGCTCTCCCACACACTCACCAGACCTGGGCTAGGACCGTGTCTAGGTGTTCCAGGACTGTGGCAGAAATTCCTACTGGGCGGGCTGGGTGGGGGAGGTGCTGCGGCGTGTTGGCTGGTGTCCCAAGGGAGTGGAAGAGGTTCTCGCCCACGCTGCACCTGGGCTGGGACCAGTAGTGGATCCCGCCGGTGCAGGGGAGCAAGAAAGTCTCCCACACATTCACCGGACCTGAGCTAGGACCGGGTGTTGCTAGGTTTTGATTACATTTTCTATTTCTTTAGCTGATATTTATTTATTCAGAATTATTTTACCTTCTTGCTTAAGTTTTGGCAGTTCATCTGTATCTGAGAATCTCTCCATTTCATTCATTTTTTATATCCTGTGAAAATAAAGATTTTAGAAATTGGTATTGATACTCTTCTGATTTTCTAAAGTGTCTGTAGTGACTTCATCCTTTTCATTATTTATTTTATGAATTTGAATTTTTTCTTCTTTTAAATAAGGTTGGCATGGGGTTTATGAATTTTATTTATTCCTTTAAGGCTATGAATATATCTCAGCATAACAAGTACCTACATGGAAATTGCAAGGTCCTGAGTTTGAACCCTTGTACAACACATACTCATAAAAGATAAATTTTATTTATTCTTTGAAAGGACTGATTATTTGACTCATTAATTCTTTTTATTCATTTCTTTGTCTCCATAACATTTATCTCTGCTCCATGTATTAGTAGAGGTTTTGCTTTTTTTTTTTTTTTGGCAATCATTTCTAGTTTAATTGGACTTTGGTCAGATAATATGCTTGAGATAATTTTGATTCCTTTGCTTTTACTCAAGCATGTTCTATTTGTTAGAACATGGTCTATTTTGGAGAATGTTCTCTGTGCAAGTGGGAACAATGTGTATTCTGACACTCTTTGTTGGAACACTATATAATGGTCTACTAAGTCCATTTCTTCACAAATATGTTTTAGTTCTGTTATTGCCTATTTGATCTATCTCTTTGTATCAATGTGGTGTTAAAATCTACCAGTACAATTACATTATTGCTCATTTGATTTTTCTTGTCTGCTAAAATTTGTCATGTATTGTTGTGTGCTTCTTTTTTATGTATTTAGTACAGGATCTACAGGATCTCACTGCACAGATTGGACTCATAGTGTTCTTCCTGTTTTCAGACTTCCAAGCACTGGGATTACAGGCAGGATCCACCTTGCCCAGTCTCAATCACCACCTCAGCATGCCCCAGGGCTGGCATGGTATGCCAGGGATCAAATCTTTGGTCCTTGCATCTGCCTAAGCAGGCACTTTAATCCACTGATCTAGCTGGCTGTCTCTGTTGTGTGATTCTTCATTGGGTTCATGTGTATTTATAATTGTTATTTCTTCCTCTTGAAGTTTTCCACTAAGTTTTTAATGACTTTTTTTGTCTCTTTTAGTCATGCTTGGTTTGAAGTTGACAGTGTTAGTAGCCAGAACTGCTATCCCTGATTTTTTCTGCGTTTCTGCCACATGGAATACATTTTGCCATCTTTTGTTTTTTAGTCTATTAATTTTTTAGTTAAATGTGTTTCTTGTGTGCAGCATATTGTTGAAATTTGTTCCTTGATCCACTCTGCCAGTCTGCTTCTTTTGATTGGTGTCATTTATGTTGATAGCTATAACTGATATATATTGGCTTATCTTTGTTATGTTGTTTTCCTACTGTCAGATCCCTACTTTTACCATTTTCATAATTGCTTGTTCTGATTGGTAATTCTCTTCTATTGTTTTCTTGAAATTGTTGTCTTTTGTCTCTTTCTAAAATATCTGTCTGTACTCTTTGCAGTGTTGTCTTATTGATCATGAATTTCTTCAGTTGTTTTTTTTTATGGAAGGATCTTATCTTGCCATTAGATTTGATAGTTAGGTTTTCAGGTTACATCAGTCTGGGTTTGGAAATTGTTTTCTTGCAGGACCTCACTCTACACTCTTCTTGATTTGATAGTCTTTGTTGAGAAATCTGCTGTGATTCTTTTGGGCTTTCCATTATAGGTGATCTGTTTCTTCTAATAGTTTTTAATATTTTGTTCTTTTGCTCAACTTCTGCGATCTTATGTGTCTGAGTGACAATGTATTTTGATTATGTTTAGCTGGAGTTCTATATACCTCATTTTTATATATTCAATATGTCAGATATTTTTCCAAAGCTTAGGAATCTTTCTGCTACTGCTTCTGCAAATAATCTTTTCACGTCATTTGTGATAACTCTAGCTGTTTAATTTATACCTATTAGTGTAATATTATTTTTCTTTGTCTCTTCTTGAATGTGTTGCATTCTTATGTCCTAGTTCCTCTCAATTTTATGAGATCTTTCCTTTTTTGCTTACTATCTGTCATGCTATATTCAAAGTCTAAAATTGTATCACATTTCATTCAAGCAGTTTTTCCAGCTTTCAATGGAATTCTTAAGGTCCTGGATATATGCTTAAATCTATTTCATGCATTCTAGTTATTTCTTGCATTATTCTTTTAATGTTTCCATCATTTTCATATTTCATTCTAGTTTTTAAAAATCTGTGTCTTCCTTAGACGTATTGAGCATTTCTTTTAGGATTGCCATCATTTCCATTTTTACCTGACAGATTTTTTTTATCTGATTCTTTCCATAGCCTAATAGAATTGCTTCTTTAAGTCAGTTGCTGTCTTCTCAGAAATTTCATGTATGTGTCTTCCAAGTTCTTTTAAGATCTTGTCTGCTGGACTTGTTTTCTGTGGGCTGGAGGTTTATGATTGCCTTTTTTCTTACCTTTTGTCATTTTGAAACTCCCAATATTTTCTCTGACTCTGCAGTTATGGTAGGAGGATGGGGTATAGGTAAGCAAGACTCTCAGGTGAGTTGGAAGACAGGGTAGGCTCAACAGACCTTCCACTGTGTGGGTTTCAGTGTGGCTTGCACTTCATTTTGGTTGGGTGAGAAAAGTGCAGCTCAAAAAGGATTCAATAATGATCAGTGCAGGCCAAAGTTCTGAAAAGCTTTCTTGGTAGTGATCATCACAGTGTAGGGCTCACCAAGTATCCTGCAGGTGCCTGTGCCAGTCTTTTGGCACCTATATTCAGGTACCCGCACCAATCTTCGTGGGCAATGACAAGTGTCCAGGGCTCACCTGAGCTCTGGCAAGGGTGACGGGGTCAGGGCAAGACTCATCATGTGCCCTACACAGTCCTACAGGTGAGGGAAGGTGGATGGTGCTCAGACAAGATCCAGTAAGGGATGGCGTACAAGTGACCCCCCCAGGTCCTCTCAGCAGTCTTCCAGGTGAGAGTGGGCAGCCCAGACTCAGGAACTCTGGAGTGGGTGGTTGGGGGGGGTAGGCCTGCCAGGTCTTCTTGAAAATCTTCAGGGTCAGTATGGGTGGTCAGTACTCAGGAACCTCTTGCTCACTCTTTTATTCTAAGAAATTACAGATTGAGACATAATATATAATAATATGCGAATATATCATTAATACTTAGTAATACTTAAAGACACCTATAGTAAACACACATACAAGAGTTCTGAAATATAATTAAAATTTTATTTTTGCTAGGTTTTTGAAATATCAAGTACTACTTTTGTACTCTATTTGCTCCTATTTATTTGAATTAGGAAAAAAGTTTGAAAAATCTATTTTTCAATTCTTTTTCAGGTGTTACATGAATCAGCACAATTGACTACATTGACTCATTTATGTTTTGTGCTTGTATGTTCTCTGCATGGATATATTTGCTTCATCCGTGGCCTTAGTAATTTAGAGAGCTTGTTCCATCACATCTTTCTCAACTTAATATTATTAGTTGTCAGAGAATCCACTAACCTCCTAGTAGTTGTCTATTCTTTCCACTTATGGACTGTTTTTTATTGATCAGGTATTCCACAGATTATTATCTATTCCATTGTTAAGACATCTGGTCCAGTTTTGGGTTTTTGTCTATTGTCCCCAATGTTGCTATAAACTGGTGTTCTGAGGCACACTTGTGTCTATTTGTCCCTTGTACTACCGTCTACGCTATATACAAGTTTAACTTCGGGAGGAATTAAAATTTGGGTTTCAATGTAGTTACACTAATGTTAAATTTTGCTTTCCGCAGCAATATATGAAAGTTCTAATTTCTGCATGTCCTTGTTATGTTCGGTGGTATATCTTTATATATAAATCCTTTCAAAATATTCCCTTCATGGGTTCTGAAATATTTACAAAATTGAAAAAGTTGGAACACTTGAAAAGGAATACTCTTATCTCTGCTAATTCTCCCTGAGATTGTTCTACTTTGATATTTATACTAGATCTCTTTTGTTTACTATTTACATTGAATATGCCCTTTCTTTAGTTTTTATGTATAAATATCTACATTTAGTTTTTTACAAAAATTAGAGTTAGAGATAAATTGTAAAAAAATACTACAGAAAAGTCCTGTGTACTCTGCTCAACTTGATTTTAATATGCTAATACAAACACTTAGCATACACATAGTACAATTATCAGAACTATTGCATTGATGTTGTTACATAGTTATCAATGCCAGGGGAGGGTTCCAACTACATAGAAAACAATAAAGATCATCGCAGTGCCATTCACAAGAAATAGAAGTTCAAACATTTCTTCCCACTGTATCTTGGTATTGAAGTTTCTAAGTAAAATTCAACAAGTCAATATTTAGTCAAAACTGATATACATAAGAAGACATAGAAATATTACTTTCAGTAGTGAACCTTGGTTCCGCATGGTTTATTTAGGTAGCTAACACAGGGCAATCTTCCTGATGTTCCTCTTGGGCTTCAGGACAATGCCACGAGGTCTATGTAGTCTGAAGTACTGAAAGCTAGGTAGTGCTCAAGGACACTGTTGTACATGATTAAGCAGAACAAAAAAAGTTCTTATTGAGTTGAAGACAGAAAGGTATCCCCACACAAAGTGTAACCTGTGTGTAGTCACTATATTTATTTACACAGTTTTAGTGGATCATAAAATCAGAAATTATGACTCCTTTATTTTTCTGTCTATTTTTGTAATTTTTGTCTCTGTTCCTTGTTATATAAAATTAAGATAAGTTGGAAAATATAAAAAACTATCAACAAAGAATTAGACTAGGTTTAGAAACAGTTTATAGATGATCCTGCAGAGTATTAGCATAACAAGTTGCTGGATATTCCAATACATCAACTCAATATATTTACTCATTTATTGAAACAGGATTGATCTTTTATTTAGTGTTTGTAATTATCAACATGTAGATCCTGTAAGAACCTTGTCCATTACATAGCTCATTAGTTCATTTTTCTTGATATTATTATACATGTTTCTCATATTACTACAATAATTTTTCATTCACTTTTTCATAGCAGTAATACAGAAATATAACTTAATTTGTATTAACTTAATCCTGGAGCATTCCTAAAATTATTAGATCTAATAGGGTTTTTAGATTGTACACGTATAAGTCAAGTGTTCCATAAATTTGAACTATTTTCATCATTTTTGTTCTGCTTTTTCAATATATAGATATAGATATCCATCTGTCTATATCTATTTATCTATGTATCTGTCAATCTATCCAACTATCTATTATCTATCTATTCTTTCTTGTGGTACTGGAGATCAAATTTGGGACCTTGAGCTTGCCAGGCAGGTGCTTATGACACTGAGTTATTTCCCCGTCCCAAAATACTTTTTCTTGAATTATTTTTCTGACCAGGACTTTCAAGAATAGTGGCAGAGAGGCCCGGCAAACTAGCTCAGTAGACTTAGGCAAACACAGGTCTACTGCATTCCACTCTGACACCACTCCAGGGTGTGCTGAGCTGTGACAAAGTCCGCATGTGGTAGTCTGTAATCCCAGTGCTGGAGAAGCTGTAAACAGGAGGATCACTAAGAGTCCAAGCTGCATAGTGAAACTCTGTACCAAATACATAACCAAAATAATAATAATAGTAATAGTAATAATAATGAAAAAGGAAAAGAGAAGAGTGAGAGAGACTGCCTTTATCTTCATTCTGGTCTTAGAGGCGAAAGTTAACTGGCAGATCATGCAGGTGCACTGCGTCTACTGATGAACATGCTGAGTGCATCCTCAGCACTTCCAGACTTGTTTCCAACATTTCCATTAGAATTTCACTTGTACTTCTGATTAGTTCATGGAATTCAACAAGTAATGTTGCAAGTTGTCTATGAGTTCCAGAATTGGTCTTTAATTCTTTTTTTTTTTTTTTTTTTTTTTTTTTTCAGAACTGGAGATTGAACTCAGGCCCTTGTGCTTGCCAGGGAAGCACTTATTCTACTGAGCCATTTTCCTTGCTCCTGCTCTTTAAAATATTAAGTACAGGTACCTAAAATTTATAGAGACATAATTACAACTTTTGTGTTCCATCTCAGTTTGCTTTGTCCTATGACAATCTACTACCTCATTTTATGTCTTGTGTTTTTTGTTAAAAAAGAGACAATTTTTTACTATTAATAAAAATAGACTCTTCCAGCTCCCGGCTACCCTGCGCTGGCAGGACCTACTACTGGTCCCAGCCCGGGCGCAGCATGGTTGAGACAATCTTCCACCACCTTAGGATGTCCCCCATCACTCTGCAGAACTTCCCGCACCCCGCCTGCATAGTAGGAATTTCTGCCACATTCCGGGAACACCCAAAACCAGTCCTAGCCCAGGTCAGGTGAGTGTGTGGGAGACCTTCCAGCTACCCAGCCCCAGAAAGACATATAACTGGTCCCAGTCCAGGTGCAGCATGGGTGAGACCGTTTCACCCGCTTGAGACGCCCCCCAAAACTCTGCAGCACCTCCCCCAACCCGTAAGCTGAGTAGGAATTTCTGCCACATTCCAGGAACCCTCACACGCAGTCCTAGTCCAGGTCCAGTCAGTGGTTGGGAGAACTTCCTCTCCCCCCTACTCCAACTTGTCCATTCCAGGCTCAGCTAAGGCCTTGCATACAGGCCTGGGGTGTAACTGCAGCTGTAATCCCTGCAGATAGTGTAGAGGATAGAACCACACAGCTAGTCCAGGAGCAGAACATCTTGCCAGAGAACCAAAACAGGTTCACCTTCAAGGACAGCAACAGGAAAGATCTGAGCACAGCGGCCAGACCCAAGCCAGGCACATCGGGATAAATCCAAACTTTGTAGATCTACACCTGAACTTCAGTACAAGCTAAGGTTATAATTACAATGAAGATCTACAACAAAGGTCAGAAGACAGTGCTACACAAAATGACGAAAAGGAAGAAAATGCAACCTCAGAACAAAAGCCCAAACATAACAAGTGCAGAGGACACTAACACAGAACAAATTGGGAATCACACAGCTGAAAGCAATGAATCAACGGCTTTGGAATTAAAAAAACAACTGCAGAAAGTTATAAAGGAACTGATATTGGAAATAAAAAAGAAAACCTTGAATTAATATCATCTATAGTAAGAATAAAATGCATAAAAATATGGAAGAAAACCAATACCCACCCAGAACAAGTGCAGAGGACACTAGTTCAGCTCAAATGCATGAATTAATAGCATTGATAGTAAATAAGCAACAGCAAAAAGATATACAGGAACTCAGAGATCAATTATTTTCTGAAATAAAATAAGAAATCTCGGAACTCATAGCATCTGAAGTAAAAAACCAACTACAGAAACATAAGGAGAAAACTCAATCTGAAAAAAACAATGTAGTAAAAGAATTTACAACTGCTTCTAAAGAAGACATTGATAAAAAAAATTGAGGAGATTAGAAAAATGATGGATTTCTTGAATGAGCAATACAGGAAAGATATAGATCGCAAGAAGCAGAGTCAAAGCGATATAGAGGAATTTAAAATCACAATCAAAAGCTTGCAAAACCGTTTAAGTGAAAGTGAAGACAGAGTTTCAGATCTTGAAGATGCTGGTGCAGTTAGTGAAAAGGTAAGAAAGGATCTCTTAAAAACAACAAGGATGCAAGAAAGAATAATCCATCACCTGCAAGATTATGCAAAGATGAACAATGTGAGACTAATAGGCACCAATGAGAAAGAAGGAGTCAATACAAATGACATTAAAAAAACATGGGCAGAAGTAAGAGCAGAAAACTTCCCAAATATGAGGAAAAAATCTGACATTCAGTGAACTGAAGCATACACAACACCAAGTAACCTAAACGCAATAAAAAACACACCAAGCAATGTAAAAGTAAAGATCCCAGAAATTCAGTACAAGAATAATATACTGAAAGCCATTGGAGAAAAGAAGCAGATCACATTCAAAGGAAAACCTATCAGAACTACAGCCGATAACACTTCATAAACCATGAAGGCAAGAAGACTTTGGAGTAGAGTACATCAACACCTCTATTAAAACAAATTCGAGCCCAGACTACGATACCCTGTAAATCTCTCTTTCAAGTGTGATGGAGAAGTGAAATACTTTCATGACAAAGAAGAGCTAAACAATTTCATGATGACAAAGCCAACCCTACAAAGGCTACTGAAAGATGTTCTCGAGAGTGACAAAAATGATCAGAACTCCACAAATGAGATCAAAGCAACCAACTAAATAAAGCATGTAATTAAACACAGGAGAAAAAGGAGTAAACGACAACAGGTAATTAACATGTCAACCGTAAGTCAGTACATCTCAAATCTAACCATTAATGTAAATGGACTCAATTCACTAATTAAGAGAAATAGACTGGCACAATGGATTAGAAAAAAAAAAAACCAACAATATTCTGCATAAAAGAAACACATTTAACTCATAAAGACATTCACAAGCTAAAAGTCAAAGGATGGAACACAATACTACATGCCCCAACTCCTCAGAAAAAAGCAGGGGAAGCAATTCTATTGTCAGACAGTCTCAACTTCAAAATAACAGTGATTAAGCGAAATAAAGAAGGCCACTATATACTGGTTAGGGGAAAAATTCAAGAGGAAGAGGTAACAATCATAAATATGTATGCACCAAACAAGGGAGCACAAAACTATATAATGCAAATCTTAATGGACAGAAAAATCTAATATCCAATAGCATGATTTTAACAGACCTTACACCCCCTTATCTCCAAAAGATAGGTCAACCACACAAAAACTTACCCAAGAAATAACAGAACTGAATGAGAGCTTTAAACCAATGGACTTACTGGACATATACAGAGTGTTCCACCCAAACACAGTTGAATACACATTTTTCTCAGCTGCACAAGCATCACTTTCTAAAATAGACCACAAAATGGTCCATAGGTCAAGTTTAAGTATATGCAAGGAAGCAGAAATTATCACTTGCACATTATCTGACTGCAGTACAATGAAACTGGAAATAAATGACAAAATAAACCAGAAAAACAAACCTTAAATACATGGAAATTAAATGACACCCTACTCAGCAACCAATTTTTCACAGATGAAATTAAACAAGAAAATCAACAATATGTACAGTTAAATAAAAATTCAAACACAACTTATCGAAATATATGGGATATAATGAAAGCAGTTCTCAGAGGAAAATTCATAGCTGTGAACTCACACATTAGGAAAACAGAAGGGGAACAAATAAATACCCTAATTCTGCACCTTCAACAACTACAAAAGGAAAACCAAACCAAACAAAGAGCCCAAAGATGGAAGAAAATGATAAAGATTAGAGCAGAAATTAATTCAATTGAGACGAAGAAAACAATTCAAAGAATTAAGAAAAACAAAAAGCAGTTTCTTTGAAAGGTTAAATAAAAATCAATGAGCCCCTAGCTAACCTCATCAAACAGAGGCAAGAAAAAATTCAAATACAAGCAATAAGGAATAAAACGGGTGTAATTAGCACAGACTCAGTGGAAATTCAGAAGATTATCAATAGCTGATTTGAAAATCTTTACTCTCAGAGAATAGAATACACAGAAGAAATGGGCAGATTACTAGAAAGGTACAAATTACCACAACCAAATCAACAAGATATAACCACTCCCAATAGCCCAATTACCGCCAATGAAATATGAGATGTAATTAAAAACCTACCGGCAAAGAAAAGTCTATCTGCGGAAGGATACACAGCTGAAATCTACAAGACATTTACAGACAATTTAGTCCCTATATTGTTCAAACTCTTCCATGAAATTGAAAAGGAAGCAACCCTCCCAAAATCATTCCTGGAGGCAAGTATTATACTGATACCTAAACCAGGAAAGGTGCAACTAAGGAAGAGAATTACGGGCCGAACTCCCTCATGAACATAGATGCCAAAATCCTCAATAAAATCATAACAAATAGAACACAGCAAGTCATGAAGCAGATCATACACCATGACCAGGTACGATTCATCCAAGGGATGAAAGGATGGTTCAATATTTGAAAATCTATAAATGTAATACTCCATAGCAATAGAGCAAAAACTAAGAACCACATGATCATCTCCATTGATGCAGAAAAGGCTTTTGACAAAGTCCAACACTCATTCATGTTCAAAGTCCTAC
>NW_004524966.1:175138-199186 GCF_000260255.1 Octodon degus | reverse complement strand
GGACCTGGGCTAGGACTGGGTCTGGGGGTTCCCGGAAGTTGGCAGAAATTCCTACTCGGTGGGAGGGGTGGGGTGCGGCCTGAGGGGGCGGGAGAGGGTCCGGCCCATGCTTCGTCTGGGCTGGGACTGGTCCCGCCGGCTCAGGGTAGCAGGAAGCTCTCCACTCACTCACCGGACCTGGGCTAGGACTGGGTCTCAGTAAATATTTTTAAT
This sequence comes from Octodon degus, assembly GCF_000260255.1. Classification (NCBI taxonomy): domain Eukaryota; kingdom Metazoa; phylum Chordata; class Mammalia; order Rodentia; family Octodontidae; genus Octodon; species Octodon degus. The sequence goes on along the minus strand of NW_004524966.1, from coordinate 198,973 downwards.
GTAATTATTATTTGCATTTCTTCTAAGAAGTATCCACTAATGTAAGTTACCCAATCTTGGATTGTGTCTTTTGTTTTGGGTGTGTCTAAGATTTGAATTTTTTATATATTTGAGATATTAATACTCTAATATCTACAAAAAGCATTTTTCCCATTCTGTAAGTTATCTTTTCATTTTGTGTTTTCTTTGCTCAGAAGATTCTTTTTAAATTCATATAATCTTATTGATTGATTATTTAAGTTATTTCTTGTACAATGAGGAGAATTCTACTTATTGAATCTAAAAGCAGATAAAGTGTTTCTGTTTTTTTTCCCCACAATTATATTGAGAAATAAATAGCAATGAGACAGGTTCAAATCAAATTGGCAACACAGTTCCAATAATTAACACATTGCATACTGCCTTCCTAGTGGTTATTTGTTGTACAAGATGCAGACATGATATCCTATTTACAAACACTATTAGAAAAAAATCCTTCTATTCATTGAATTAAGAGAATGTAGCTATATATATATATATATATCTTAACCATTATAAAAGCATAGATACAAAATGGTTATTCATCTATATCTCTTTTTTGTTTACTTCCATCTTATAATGTTATAAGTGTGTGAACTCAGCAAAATATTCCAAAATAGTACAGTAGTCCATAATATTATTGGGTCTTACACTTGACTGGCAATGTCAGAAGTTGTTGACCTGAATGCCCTACAGTTCAACATAACAACATGACTTTATTTCAAGTACTTCATTTTTATACTTTTCTGCTGGATGGTTAAGACCAACATAAAGCAAGACCTGTGTAACAAGAATTGTAGCTTTTGTATCTGATAAGATCAGTCAAATTCCATCAGGATTTATCCTGAGACCTTGTGCCTTAGATTGTAGATCCTGTGTCAGTATCAGCCATGTGGATGATTTACGGCCATTGCTTGACCAATATGCTCTCTGTAAAAGCCTGAGAGAATGTTTTTTCTCCATGTGACTCTCCTTAGGCACACTACATCATCAATCACTTTCCTCTTTGGTGCCATAATCTCCTTGCTCAGAAAATTTGGAACACAACTGAGTTCCATGATGTTACATTACAAGTTCTCATATGTCCTGAGTCTTAATTGACCTTGGAAGGATAGGGCCAAAATGTTGGCTTTCCTTGAGGCCCTCCTTTTTCTCTAATTATTGGTCTGCAAACTTAGGTTGTTAACCCTCCAGAAGAGAAGCTTATTGTTATTGCCATATAACCTAGACTGTTGAGTTTAACCTTACTATCTGTCTGAATATCAAACATCTTAGGCATAACATGGAACAGGTATTTTTCATCAAGTATTGATATGTTCAACTTTAATACCCTACAGAACATGACAAAATAAATTTTAAAAATTAAAATATATTTAATAAATAGGAATAAACAATTATATATGTTTACACATAAGTCCAGAGATCTAACTATATACAACATTGTTGCAGGACAGTCTCTCAACACTCCTTTTCCTATCTCCTACTTCATTCACTACCCCCTTTCTTTTTAAACAATCATCTACCTGAGAGACAGCACAGCAGCAACTGTCATATCATGACAAGCAGCCCGTATTCAGAAGACCAGAATGAGAGGCACTCCAAGCATAAGCCTAATATTACAAATTACCATCTTTAGTGCAGTTGCTTAGTTCACAGGTGTCAGTATATAGTTAAAAAGGGTGAGAATCCTTCCATTTAACTGCTAGATTTGAAAATCTGAAGATTCTCAGGATGATTGCCTTACCCATCTTGTACATATAACTGTTTCTCTTTTAATACTTAGATACTTTGTCCATTTTTATCTCACTTTAGTATTTGTGATAGATATGGGCGTAGTTTCAGCCTTCTGCTTGTTTAGAGCCAGTTTTCACAGCAGCATTTGTTAAAGAGACCAAGTTTTCTCCACTGTGTTTTATTGTCCTCTTTGTTAAAGATCAGATAACTGAAAGTGCCCAGCATTTTCTATGCAAGATTTGTTCTGTTACATTAGTCCACGTTTTCTCCTTTTGTGTTGTACCATGGTATTTTTATTACTGTAGCTTGATAATATAACTTGAAATATTGAATTGTGATGCCTCATCCATTGCTGTAATTACTCAGGACTTTTATTTGCTATTTGCTATTCTGATTCTCCTCTGGCTTTATGTAAGATCAACATTGCTTTTTTCTACTTTTATGAGGAATACTAGTGGTAATTTTATTGCAGTTGCATTGAAATCTATAAATCAGCTCAGAAAATGTAGCTCTTTTGAAAGTTACTTATTCTGCCTATACAAAAAAGAATAGTCTTTCGTTTTCTGATTTCCTTTTTGAACTCCTTCAGAATAATATAGCTTTTATTTTCTTTATTTCTTTCGTGCACTATTGTTTCTTTTGTGTTAATTTTGTATCACATTAGCTTACTGAGTTTATTAGTTCTAAGACTTTTTCATAGATTTTTAAAAAACTCCTGTGTAAAGGATCATGTCATTTGAAAATAAGGATAATTTGACTTTTTTTTTTTTTTTTTTTGTTTAAGGAACAGGTGATTGAACTCAGGCCCTTGTGCTTTCTAGGGAAGTGTTTGTTCTACTGAGCCATCTCTCTGGCCCCCAGTTTGACTTCTTTACAGTGCATTTTTTTTTAATTTCTTTTTCTCTTACCTGCCTGTTCTGGCTAATGTTTGGAACACTACATTGAAAAAGAATGTTAATATTGGACATCTTTATTTATTCCTCTTTTTAGAAGAATATCTTTCAGGTTTTCCTCATTTGGTGTGATTTTGATATGCATTTATCCTAAAAAAATTTAGTACTTTGAGAAAAGGTCAATCCTAGCATATTTTTTTCACGGTTTTCTGATTTTTTTTTTCTTTTATCATGACAGGCTGACAGATTTTGTCAGAAGACTTTTCTGCATCTATGGAGAATATATTGTTTTTGTTTTTGCTTCTATTTCTCTGATGTAATATGATCATTGGTTTTCAGACGTTGAGTCATTTTTCCATTCTGAGGATGAAAACTTGATCATTTTGTGTCGAGATACATATATATATATATATATATATATATATATAATAATTTGCTCTCATCTGTTTCCCACTATCATATTGAGGATTTTTGCCCCTGTGTTCATAAATAGGATTGACCTGTATCCTTCTTTATAAATTGAGTTTTGTTTTTTTTTTTTTAATCTGGTATTGGAAGCAAGGTGGTACTTCTTTCCAGAAATGACTTCGTGAATACTCCTTTCCTTTCAACTTCATGAAAGTTTTTGATAAGTAGTGGTGATAAATCATCCTTGAATTTCCTGTAGGATTTAGTGGTCAATCCATGGCAGTCTGAACATTTCTTAATGTGTAGTCTTTTATTTTTGCTTGGATTTTACTGACTTTTAGTGGATTGATCATGGTTTTATATCTTCCTGGTTCAGCTTTTGTTATTCTTCTGTGTCTATGATTCCATTTTTTCTGAATGGTCTAACTTACAAGAGTCCAGGCTTTCAATCATTGTGTGTTTTAGCAGAGTCCATTGTGATTTCACTTCTTTTGTTTCTAGTTTCACTGATGTGGTGGGTTTCTTTTTCCTTGTACCTTATTTATTTGGTTAATATCAGCAAAAAGTGTGTCTATCTTGTCTATTCTTTTGAAGAATTTGCTCCATGAGTCGCTGAATATTTATGCTTTTTGTCTTAATGTCATATTTTCTTCTCTTATCTCTAAAATTTTGTTCTTTGCACTAAATCTTATGCTTTATTGGTCTTATTTTTCCAGGACTTTGAGGTCTTAAATTACTTATTTGGGCTAATTCTGTTTTTATGAGTTATATAATCACAACTTTAAAATTTCTTCTCAAAACTACTTTCATAGTGTCATATGTACTGGTATGTTGTATTGGCATTAATGTTTGATTTAAAAAGCTGTCTTAGGGGCTGGTGAGATGGCTCAGTGGTCTAAAGCACCTACCTAGAACAACCTTAGCAAGCACAGGGACCGCGGTTCAATCCCCCAGCACCACATGCCAGCCAGCCCCGCCCCCTGGTGGGCTGAGCTGGCCACACACACACACACACACACACATAAATAAATAAATAAATAAATTTAAAAAAATAAAAAAATAAAAAGCTGTCTTATATCTTCCTTGATTACTTTTAGGACATTTTAATTGGTTAACATTTTTTGTTTAATATTTAGGTATTTGCAAAATATTTATGGCTTCTTTTGCCATTGATTTCTACTTTTCTTGCAATAAATCTGATAGTATTTATTAAATAGCTTTGATTCTTTTATATATATTAAAGCATGCTTTGCTGACTACTATATGATCTATTCAGAGAAAAGTTATATGTATTGTTGAAAAAAATCATATACTGTTTTTGGATGGAACATTCTGTAGATATCTGTGAAGTTATTTTGTTTAGAAGTGCAGTACAGTACAAGTGTGATATTGTTGTTGATATTTTTGCATACTTCATATCTTTTGTGATAGTGTGGTATTGGTTGCTCTTTTGTTTGATGTTTAAATTATTTTTTATCTTCAGTAGTGTTTCATGACGTTTTATGTGCCAGTGCAGACATATTTATAATAGTTATCTTTTTTAATACTTCCATTATTCAATATTTTCTGACCTTTCCATTTTCTGATCAATTTTGATCTGAAATACACTTCGTCAGAAAAACAGGATAGCTATTACTGCTTATTTCAGAAACATAAGTAAAAGCTAAATGTAATGCATCACCTACTTTATATTAAAAGTACCTTGATATCCAAAATATTATAAGACTAAGACCTACCACTCCAACTTGAAGATTAGTATAAGTTACCTTTTTAGTATTCAACACCTTAGCTTAGAGATCAAAGGTAAGGAAGATGAAAGGCTAAGAGGACAACAAATATTTTTGCTTTTACTTGTAATGTGTACTAAGACCAAAGGCTCAATTCAATCCCTCTAAAAGAACTTTGTAAATCTTGTGAGTCTCCCGAATTTTAAAGTAAAAGACAGGTCCCTAAAATGGAAATGCTCACCATGAATCCCAGAAGGCATAATTTCAAGTAAGACCTTGACCAATCCTGAGAGTTGACACAACTGGTAGAGGAAAAAAGTAGAGAGATCAAAAGAATCCTCAAAGAATTTCAAAAGTAACACCTGAGGAGTCTTATCTGACTTGATAAATAAAGTATATTATTTTTATTAGCACAGATCTTGCTTTGAGTTGGTCTCAAACACCCTGCAGGACAATATAACCAAAATTATAAAGTAATTAATAATAACACAAACAAAGCTAAACTAGATGTTAATCTTGGTCCACATCTGAACCTATAGTTTAAAAAATAACATAATAATTCTGCAAATTTTCTCTTCATTGAAGTGGTTGTCTTTTTCTTTATTATTTATTTATTTATTTGTATTTTTAGGGAAATGTCTACAGGGTGTTCAGGGTCTCACTACTAGTTTAGACTTGTAGGGATCCAGCTGTTTACAGCCTCCCAAGAGCTGGGATTACAGGCATGCGCCACCACAAGCAGCCTAAATTGCCGTTTTAGCGCACCCTGAGGGTAGGTCCAGCACAGCAGGCCAGTGTATCGAACCCCTGGCTCCTATGCTTGCTTGCAAAGCTTCAATTCACTCAGCTATTTGGCCAGCCTGATTAATTCTTTTTCTATACAGAAGCTTTTTAATCTGATATAATTGCATCTGTTGATTCTTGTTTCTATTTCTTGTGCAGTTGAGGTTCTGTTTAGTAAATATTTTCTTCCACGTATGTCTTCAACTATGTTACTTATTTTATTTTCCAGAAGGTTAAATGTTTCTGTTTTAATGTTTAATGTGGATCAATTTTGATTTTAATTTTATATATGGTGAAAGTTATGGGTATAGATTCATCTACAAATAGATAACTAGTTTTCTTAATACCATTTGTTGAATAGGTCTTTTCTACAATATATGTTTTTGGACTCTTTGTCAAAGATCAAATAGTTTAATATGCCTGAAGAGATGTCTTTGTCCTCTATTCTTTTTTATTGATCTATGTGTTTTTTTTTTTTTTATTCCAGTACCATGCCGTTTTTATCACTATTTCTTTCTAATATATTTTGAAGACTGGTATTGCTATGCCCTTATTACCCAAAATTTGTTTTACTATTTGGGGTTTCTTTTGATTCCATATGAATTTTAGGTTTGATTTCTCTAGATCTGTGAAGTATGCTGTTGATATTTTGATTAGGATTGCACCAAATCTGTATAAGTTTAGAAAATGTGAACATTTTCACACTATTGATTGTACTTATCCAGGACCATTATGAAAATCAATATAGAGATTTATCAAAGAATTGAAACTAGAAATCCCATATGATTCAGTTATTTTTATGATAGATATGATGATTTAAGCTCTTTGGGGCTACAGTGATGCCAATGAATAATAATACATACCAATGCATTTCAATATTTATAGCAGCACAGTTTTTAACAGCTAAGTTCTGTAAGCAGCCTACGTACTTATCAAAAGATAATTGGCTAAATCAAACGTGGTATTTACATATTAAATGGGATGTTACTCTGCTATAAAGAATGGGAAATGATGGGAATAAAGATGTACCACGGATCTTAATTACTCTAATGAATGTAAACATTATATGGCATTACATGAACTAAGTAAACATCAACAGTTTATAAAAGGTAATAATGAAACTCAGAGAGGAGGGGAGGAAAAAGGGGAAAGAATTTTTGAAAAAGTTATAAAATGTACATGAAACCACTCTCCAAAATGACTGTAAATTGAATTGGAAATATGTACTAATAAAAAAATAAAATTCAAATAAATCAACAAGCAAAAACATGAAAAGGTCAAAGTCTAAACTTTTATTACCAATAGATTTTCAATGTATTGTTATTATGGTATTTTAACGTATGTTAATGTATCTCTCTGTTGGAAAAAATCATTTCTTATATATAAATTACTCATGAATTAAACTTCCAATGTAAATATTCTAGCTACTAAATATCATTATTCTTGTGGTATATACCAATTTTATGTTATTTACTTTAAGCTTTATATGATTTTATTATCTAAAATAAGGATTTTCGGTTCTACAAAGAGGAGGCCAAACAGGAAGCTTTATTTTTAATTTTATTTTATTAATTAATTGTTTCATTTATTTTTGGCAGAACCAGGGCTTGAAATCAGGCCCTTGCTCTTGTCAGGCAAGCGATTATTCTACTGTGCTATCTCCTTCACCCCATGGAAGCTTTAAACTTTGAAGGAGAAGTTGCAATGGCTTCATGATCATGTCAACATATAGGTATTTTAAATTTATTTTTTAATTTTTGTTACAAATTTAAAAACTGATTTCTTATTAACAAAACAGGGAAATGTCTCTTTGATCTTACATTCTACTATTTTACTTGGATAAATGACTCAACACAAATAGATGTTAATTTAAAGATGATTTATTATTATTCTACTTTTGCTTTTTGAGTCTTTTTTCTTTTACATACTTATAAAACATAAAACTTCCATGTTAATCTACAACATAGTCAATCAAATCCTCACCTGTGTTGTTCTAAAATGTTGTGTATATATGTCAGGAACCTCAAATAATATTTCTTTTTTTTATTTATTTGAGAGAGAGAGAGAGAGAGAGAGAGAGAGAGAGAGAGAGTGTGTGGTGTGTGTGTGTGGCCAGCTCAGCCCACCAGGGGGCGGGACTGGCTGGCATGTGGTGCTGGGGGATTGAACCGCGGTCCCTGATGCTTTGCCAAACTTGTTCTAAGTAGGTGCTTTAGACCACTGAGCCATCTCTCCAGCCCCCTCAAATAATATTTCTTTAGTCCTCTGAGACTTATTTCATTTTATTTTATTGAGAAACAAATATCAATGAGACAGTTTCAACAGTGATTAATAGGACAGTCTCAGTAATCAACATACTGTACACTGTTATCTTCCTAGTGGCCATCCGTAGTACAAGATGCATACACCTGTCCGAACACTATTTAGTACAAATCCCTCCCCTCATTGAACCAAGAGAAAGTAGCTGTATATCCATGCCAACTATTCTGCATACACAGATACAAAATTATTCCTCCTCTGCATTGCCCCTCCTTGCTTATTCCTGTCAGAAATGGGTATTCCATTGGCATCCAAACACTATAGGTGCGTGAATTCAGCAAAAAATACAACACACTCCAGCAGTCCACAATAGTAGTGGGTTATCCTCAGAATTTGTTGATTTGAACCTTTCACAGCTCAGCATACTAATATGGCTTTACTTTATATACCTCGTTTTTATACTTTTCTGCTGTATGGTTAAGACGAAGATAAAGCAAGAACTGTATAACAAGAAATGTAATTTTTGTATTGGATAAAGTCAGTCAAGTACCCTCAGGAATTATCTTGAAACCCTGTACCGCAGTTTCCAGGTCCCCTGCCAGTCAAAGCCATGTGGACAAGTCACAGCCATTGCTTGACATATCTGCTCTCTGTGAAAGACTGGCAGAATGCACTCTCTCCAGGTGACTCTCCTTAGGCACACTCTACATCATCGATCACATTGCTCTGTGGCCCCATGATATCCCTGATCAAAAAATTTGGGCCACAACTAAGTTACGTGATATTACAGTATAGGTTCTCCTATGTCCTGAGTCTTCACTGACCTTGAAAGGCTATGGTGAAAATGTTGGCTGTTCTTGCAAACACATGCTGTTAACCTTCCAGAAGAGAAGCTTATTATTACCCTACATACTATGCAGTTGGGTTTAACTTCTCTATCTGTCTCAATATCAAACATCTTAGGCATAACATGGAACAGGTATTTCCATCAAGTATTGATATGCCAAACATTAAGTCCCTACAAAATATGGAGATTAAAATTTTTAAAAATGAAAAATATTTAAAGAATATAAGTAGTTACATACTTTTACACTGAAATTTAGAAATCTAACCATATACAGCATTAAAGCAGGATAGTACTGTGACATTTTTTTTCTTCTTTTTCTTGTGCTTTTTTATCATTTTTTACCCATTTAAAATTTTACTTGTTGGACAGTGTGGTAATAATTGGTATGTCATGACAAGAAGTATGTATTTAGAAGACCAGAATGACAGTAATTCCAAGTGTGACCCTTCTATTACACATTGCTAACTTCAGTACACTTGCTTGGTTCACCGGTATCAGCCTATATAGTTAGTCAAGGTGAGAATCCTACCAACTAAGTGCTAGTTTCAAAAACCTGCTGATGTTTCTCAGAATCATTGTCTTGCCCAGCTTATCCATATTAATGTACGGCTTTGTACTTGTCATGTTTCCCAGCTTTTCTCCTTGCTCTCTCCTCATTGTCCAGTCCTCAAGTTCTTGCTTTCCTTTTAATTGTGTAATACCCTTTTATTTGTAGTTCTTCTTTTGAGTTCTTATACTAGGGAAGCTATATGATATTTACACGTGTGTCTGGTTTATTTCGCTTATGAGCATATCTTCAAGTAACATCCACTTTTATATAAAGGTTTTGAGTTTATCATTCTTTATAGCTGAGTAATACTCCATTATATAAAAATAGCACTTCTTTTACACCCATTCCTCAGGTGAAGGGCATCTTCGTTATTTCCAAGATTTGACTATCACAAATTGTGCTGCTACAAACATAGGTACACATATATCACTATGATATGAGGTTTTCAGTTCCTCTGGGAAAATTCCCAGTAGGAGGATAGCTGGATTGAATGGGCTTTCCAGTCCTAGATTCTTAAGGAGTCTCCACACTGATGTCCATAATGGTTGCAATAGTTGCATTCCCTCCAGCAATGGAAAAGAGTTCTTTATTCTCCAAAGCGCTGCAACATTTGTTGTTGATTGATTTGTTTATGATAGCCATTCTTTCTGGGGTGAGATGGTATCTCAGTGTTTTTTTAATTTGCATTTCACAGATGATTAGTGATGTGGAGCATTTTTTCATATATTTATCTGCTTCTTTAATTTCCTCCTATGAGAAGTGTGTGCTCATCTCCGATGCCCATTTCTGGGTTGGGTCTTTAAATTTAGGGGCCCTAATGTTTTTTAGTTCTTTATAAATTCTAGAGAGCAGACCTTTGTCTGAGTGCTTGTTAGTTAAAAGTTTTTTTCCAAATTTGTGGGTTGTCTTTTCACTTTGCTGGTAATTGCTTTTGACGTCCAAATCTTCTTTATAAGAGTTGTTCCCAGTTGTTAATTCTTTCAAGTATTACCGGTACAATTTCATTTTTCATCAACAGTTCCTCCTTCTCTCCCTTCCAGGAGATTTACTGTTTCTATTTTAATGTTTAGATCTTTAATTCATTTTGACTTTAGCTTAGTGCATGGTGATAGCCTTGGGTCAAATTTTAGTTTTTGGAATGTACAGAGCCAGTTCTTCCACCATTTGTTAAAGAGGCTAACTTTCTCCCAGAATCAAAGCATATTTGGCCCCTTTGCTGAAGATCAGTTGGCTGATTGTGTTCGTAGAGTCCTCTGCATCTTCTAATCTATTCCATTGATTCTCAGATCTATTTTGTTGTCAATACCATGCTGATTTTATCACAGTAGTGTTGTAGTATAATTTTAAGTCAATAATTGTAATGCCTCCTGCCTTGTCTTAGTGAGCCAGGATAGCTTTGCTATTGTAGGTCTTTTCTGGTTCCAAATAAATTATAGAAATGAATTCGCTATGTCTAGGGGTTACTTTGTTGGTAGTTCGATAGGGATTGCATTAAATCTGTATAACAATTGTAGGAGTAGGGCCATCTTCACTATTTTGTTTCTTCCTATTTGGGAGCATGGAATATCTTTCCATTTTCTGAAATTCTCTATGATCTCTTTTTTCAGAGTACTGTAATTTTCCATGAAAAGATCTTTGACTTCTTTAGTTAAGAGAATAAGAATGTATTTCATTTTCCTCGGTGCTATTGTAAAATGTATTGTTTCTCTAATTTCCCTCTCAGCATGTTTGTTATCTCTGTAGAGGAATGCTATTGACTTTTGTGTACTGACTTTGTATCCTCCTCTGCTACTGAATATGTATATCAATTCTACTAGCTTTTTGGTGGAGTTTTTTTGGGTCTTTCAAGTAAAGTATCACGTGGTCTGCAAATAATGATAATTTAACTTCTTCTTTACCTATTCTTATTCCTTTTCTTACTCTCTCTTTTCTAATGGCTTTAGCTTATGATTTCAGAACTATATTGTGTAGGAGGCATGATAGAGGACATCTTTGTCTTATACCAGATATTAGAGGAAAATATTTCAATATTTCCCCATTTAGAATTATATTACCCATTGTGTTGTCATAGATGGCTTATATCAAATTGAAGTAGATGCTCTCTATTCCAAATTTCTGTAGGATTTTGAACATGAGTGAGTGTTGGACTTTGTTTTCAAAAGACTTTTATACATCAACTGAGATGATCATGGGCGTTTTAGGTTTTGCTCTATGTATATAATGTATTACATTTATAGATTTTTAAATATTGAGCCATCCTTGCATCACTGGGATGAATCCAACCTGTTCATGGTGTATGATATTCTTGATGATTTGCTGTATTCTATTTGCTAGGGTTTTATTGAGGATTTTTGCATCTATGTTCATGAGGGAGATTGGCCTGTAGTTGTTTTTTTGTTGTTGTTCTTTCCCTGTTTTGGTATCAGTATAATGCTAGGCTCCAGGAATGATTTTGGGAAAAGAGTTTTCTTTTCAATTTCATTGAGTAGTTTGAGGAGTGTGGGAATTATGTCCTCTATAAATTTCTTGTAGAATTCAGCAGTGAGTACATCAGGACATAGACTTTTTTTACGCAGGCTTTTTGTTACATTTCATATTTCATAGGTTTTTACTGGGTTATTGCAACTTGTTATATCTTCTTAATTCAGTTTTTGTAATTTGTACCTTTCCAGGAATCTGTCCATTTCAACTGTGTTTTCTATTTTGTGAGTGTAAAGATTGTCAAAGTAGCTATTGATAAGCTTCTGATTTTCCTCTAGACCTTTGGTGATTACACCCTTTTCATTCCTTATTGCTTGTATTTAATTTTTTTTTCTTTCCTCTTTTTGTTGAGGTTAGCTAGTGGCTTATCACTTTTATTTATGCTTTCTACGAACCAGCTTTTTAATTTGTTAATTCTTTGAACTGTTTTTTCCATCTCAATTGAATTAATTTCTGCTCTAATCTTTATGATTTCTTCCCATGTTTGGACTCTGGTTTTGCTTTGCTCTTCCTTTTCTAGATGTAGGAGGTGCTGCATTAGGGTGTTTATTTGATCCCATTCAGTTTTACTAATGTGTGAACTCACAGGTATGAATTTCCCTCTGAGAATTGCTTTCATCACATCCCAAAAATTCCAATAATTTATTGTTGAATTTTCACTGAATTGTAGATATTGTTGAATTACTTCTTTAATTTCATGTGCAACCCATTGATTGCTGAGTAGGGTGTCGTTTAATTTCCATGATTTTTTGGGGGATGGCTTCTGGTTTCTTCTGTCATTTATTTCCAGTTTCATTACACTGTGGTCAGATAATATTCATGGGATAATTTCTATTTTCTTGCATATACTTAAGCATCACCAATGGATCAGTATGCGAATGTTTTAGAAAATCAGCCATCTGCAGCTGAAGAAAAATGTATATTGAGCTGTTGTTGAGTTGAACATTCTGTATATGTCCACTAAGTCTGTTTTTCCAAACTCTTGTTCAGTTCTGCTACTTTGCTAATTTTTTGTCTGGTTGAATTATCTTTTTTGGATAAGGGGGTGTCAAGAACTCCTATTAAGTTTGTGATATTGGATATTAGATATTAGATTTTTTCAGATCCATTAAGATTTATCTTATATAGTTCATTGCTCGTGTGTTTGGTGCCTATAGATTTATGAGTGTTACATCTTTCTCTTGAATGTTTTACGTAACCGGTATATACTAGCCCTCTTTATTTTGTTTGCTCATTCTTGCTTTGAATTTGAGATTGTCTGAGCACAGGATTGCTACCCCTGCATTTTTGTGAGGTGCTGAGGCATATAGTATTGTTTTCCATCCTTTGACTTTCAGCCTAAGACTTCCTTTATGAGTTAAGTGTGTTTCTTTTATATAGCACACTGTTAGATTTTGTTTCTTAATCCACTGTGCCAACCTGTTTCTGTTAATTGGTGGATTGAGTCCATTTACATTTATGATTATAATTGAGATGTATTGACTTACACTTGACATGTTATTTACCTTCCATTGTTTACTCCTTTTTTCCTGTGTTTAATTGCTCACTGTATTTAGTGGGTTCCTTCTATTCTTGTTCCTACAGTTCTAATCATTTTGGTCCCTGTCTAGAACATCTTTCAGTAGTCTGTGTAGGTTTGGCTTTGTCATCATGAAATTCTTTAGTTGTTCTTTGTCATGGAAGTATTGCACTTCTCAATCAAACTTGAAAGAGAGTTTTGCAGGGTATAGTAGTCTGGGCTGGAATTTGTTTTCATAGAGGACTTGAAGAACTCTGCTCCATGCTCTTCTTGCCTTCATGGTTTGCGAAGAGAAATCTGCAGTTATTCTGATGGGTTTGCCTTTAAATGTGATCTGTTTTTTTAGTGGCTTTCAGTATATTTTTCTCGTAATGGATTTCTGGAATCTTGACTATTATATGTCTTGGTGTGTTTTTAATTGAATTGAAGTTATTTGGTGTTCTGTCCACATCGGTTACCTGAATATCAGATTGTTTCCTCATATTTGGGAAGTTTTCTGCTATTATTTCTGCCCATATTGTTTTTATATCATTTGTATTGTTTCCATCTTTCTCACTGATGCCTATTAGTCTCACATTATTCATCTTTGCATCGTCTTGCAGGTGATGGATTACTTTTTCCTGCATCCTGTTTGTTTTCAAGAGATTCTTTCTTATCTTTTCACTACCTGCACCATCATCTTCAACATGTGGAACTCTGTCTTCATTTTCACTCAAACAGTTTTGCACACTTGTGACTGAGATTTTAAGTTTCTCTATATCCCTTTGACTCTGATTCATGTGATCTATTTCTTTCCTGTATTGCTCATTCAAGGAAACCGTCATTTTTCTAATCTCCTCTTTTTTTTTTTTATCACTGTCTTCTTTAGAGGCTGTTATTACTGCAGTTTAATTCAGGTTGGGTTGCCTCCATATGTTTCTGTATTTGATTCTTTACTTTAGACGCTATGAATTCAGGGATTTTTTTATTTAAAAAATTAATTTTTCTCTTAGTTCCTCTATATCTTTCTGTTGTTGTTTCTTTACTTCCGACACTGTTAATTCATACATTTCAGCTGAGCTATTGTCATCTGCACTTGTTTTGAGTGGGCATTCATTTTCCCCCATATGTTTCTGTATTTGATTCTTTACTTCAGATGTTATAAATTGAGAAATTTATTTTTTTTTAACCTCAGGAATTAATTCTGCTCTGAGTTCCTCTATACCTTTCTGCTGTTGTTTCTTTACTTCCAACGCTGTTAATTGATTCATTTCAGCTGAACTAGTGTCCTCTGAACTTTTTATGGGTAGGCTTTAACCCTCAGATTGCATTTTGCTCCTTGTCTTTGTCATTTCATATAACACTGACCTCTGACCTTTGGTGTATAGCTTTGGTGCAGTTTTAACCTTAGCACCTACTGAAATTCAGGTGCAGATTTATTAATTTGAGTTTATCCAGTTATGTCTGGCCCTTGGAATTGAACCTGTTGGGCCCTTCTGGCACAACAGTGAATGTGTGATGCCCCTCTGTTGTGCCTCTGGCCCAGGGAGCACAGGGGAGATCAGAAGCTCTCCCAAACACTGGCCAGCTCTGGGCTTGGGCTGGATCTGAAAGTCCCAAGACCATCGCAGAAGTTCTCAGTCACTCCATGGACTTGGGGAAGGGGGCTCTGGAGGGTTGGAAGGGTCCCCAGTGTGCAGCAGAGGGTCTCGCTCATGTGGTGTACCTGAGTTTTGGTCAGGAGATGTCCCACTGGTGCAGGGATGCCGGAAGCTTTCCCACGCACTCCCTGGGCCTGGGCTGGGCTGGATCTCCTCTGAGATTTAAAATACCAATTATATACTTGTTTGATCCAAATTTGTTATCTTTTGGCATTATGATGTTTTGTTCCTCAGAATTTTCTTGGTAATGTTGCTACTATGATCATTACTGGTGTCATAATTATCTTTGTTTTTGGCTCATGTCTGTGTAAGTCTTCTTTAGTTTAAATCTTCAACAACCTAACAGTTTTATTTTTTCCATAATTTTATTGAGAAACAAATAACAATGAGATAGTTTCAAATCCGATTAGTAGGATTGTTTCAATAATTAATACATCGCATATTGTTGTCTCAGTGGTTATTCATTATACAAGATGCAGACATGATATCCTCTTTACGAACATTATTAGAACAAATCTATTCATTGAATTAAGAGATCGTAGCTGTATGTCTATCCTAACTGTTTTGAATATACAGATACATAATGGTATTTTATTTGTGTCCCCTTTTGTTTAGTTCTGTCATTTAAATTTTATAGATATGTGAATTCAGCAAAACATTCCAAAATAGATCAGTAGTCTATAATAATAGTGGGTATTCCATAAGACTGGCAATGTCAGAAGTTCTCTAACAGTTTTCAATGAAATATTTCTAGCCTTTGCTTGTAATTGTTTTGCAACCTTATTTAGAGCTTCCTGCAAACTTCAAATCCCAGCCTAAAGAAATAAGTATCCATTTGCAACAATCAGAAAATCCAAGGACTCTTTAATGATGTCTGCAGTAAGTTGGAAGCAGTTATAAATATGATTAGTTTCTTTCGTGTATGTGATTTGACACTGCTGGTTTGCCAGGGACAATATGTAGTGGCTGCTCATTTGCAATGAAAGTCACTACAAAATTCTTTTAAAATCTGAAAAAAGTCCCATCAGACACCAAAAGATCTCCAGGTAAAGTCATCCTGTTTATTGTAGGCATTTAAAAGGCAACAATAAAGCTTTTCATGGAAAAACTATTAATTTATCCCAATGAGTCACAACAGATTTCTTCTAAACAGCTGTGCACAGATCTCTATATCACCTTTTTATCTAAAGCTAAAAGTCTTCTTAGCCAGAGGAAAATTGTCAAAATTGCAATTGTAATCATATACCTTTCTACTTAATACAGGAAACCCCTGGGAGATCTACAAGATGCTAAATGATCCAGAAAAACCAACTCTTTACATAATCACATTTGATGCCCCAACTCTTTTCCTACATCCTTAATCTCTTTTAAAAACCAGAAACTCTCACCTTCACTTCATAATCCATCTCTTAAAATTCTCACCCTTTGTCTAACTTGACACTGTACACTGATCTAAATATAATTTTTAACAAAAAATCATATAGTACCAAAGATTGACAGCAGGAGATTTATAATCATATAATACTATATAATAATCTATAAACTCCTGCTGTCAATCTTTAGTATTATGTGATTTTAGAAATCCTTTAAAAAATTCACCAAATATTATTACATAAAGACAAATTGTAACAAAAAACATGTATATGGATTAAATTTAAATATTCTGAAAATTAAAATGTGTTCTGAAAGAAAGTTAATTAATAAAGGAGGAAACATGAGACATAAAATATGTGCTATACTGTTATGCGTTATATCTAGATGTACCCCCAAAGCCACATGCACACATAGCTGCAACTATTAGGGGAGGTGATTAAATCATGACATCATGATATTCATCCATGGATTAGTCCATAAGTTAATATCAACCTATAATATTTAGAGGCAAAGTCTGATCAAAGAAGGTGGGTCACTGGGCATGTGACTTGCAAGAGTATAACTCCTTTGTCTCTCCCTTGAACACTCCTTCCTGCCTTATCCACTGCTATGTGACCTTGTCTTGGAGTATGCTAAATCTGGACTGATACATTTATAAACTGAGGCAAAATAAACCTCTTTTAATTTGTGTGTTTCAGGTATTGTGTCTCAGGAATAAGGAAGTGACTAAGGCAGATTTTGGTATTCTGAGCAATGTCTTCTGAAAACATGACTTAAAGGTCTCTGGAACTTGTCTAAGCAGAGTATGGAAATGTGTGGAGATGCTGGATGGAGTAGTAATAGAGTGCTATAGGCCAAACTTTATGAAACAATCTAGAGTTCAGAAGATCAGAATGCTGAGTTTTTAATAAAGCAGTTGGAAAAGACAAAGCTCAGAAACTTTCTGTTGAGAACAAGGACCCCTTTGACAGTTGAGTTTCAGGCCTTGTGTGTTATGCACTGGTAGAGTATATATCTACATTTTGCTCTTGCTTTGAGACCTTAAGGGAGACTGACATTAAGAGCACCAAATTCATTTGGAGGAAGAAATTTCAGGGAAATCTGAAGTTGAGCTTTGGCGTGGGTTACTAAGTGAATGTTCAGAAGATTATAGCTCCTTTCCTCCTTCCTTGATTGCTCTCTGCTTTCTGCCACCACACCACAAGCTGTTTTTCCTCTGATATCCCTTCTGCCGTGTGTTATCATTTATTTTAACTCTACTAACACAGATAAATAATATAATAATGAATTTATTTTAATTATGATGAATATTTAAAATTGTTTATCTTAGAACAAGTTCTCCATACTGGATATCAAGCCTTTCCTTATATTAAGTGCCAAACTGATATTATGAGTAAGAACTTAAAATTAAGTTTGAATCCAACTTTACGGAAGGAAATTGGCAAGGGAAATCAGCATAAAAAACATGTCCCCTGCATTTCAATAACAAGTACAAAGGAATTTTGGAATATTCTTAATTTTGTGCTGTCTGTTTATTATTCTGCACAATCAACATGCATGTTAAACACTGGCTTTCTTAGGTGTAAAATTATCCTAATATGCGTCTAAATGCAGGTAATTCTATTTAGCCAATAATTGTCTAAATTAGTTTAAACTATTTACTTTTTTTGTTAAATGAACTAGCAAAGTTTTCCTTTTTTAATACAGATATTTTATTTTTATTTTTTATTAATCTTATTGATAAAACACATGAGACAGTTTCAAAACTGATTAGTAGGACAGTTTCAATGATTAATACATTGCATATTGTTGTCTTCATAATGGTTATTCATAGTACAAGATGTAGACATGATATCCTGTCCAAACACTATTATTACAAATCTTTCTTCTCATTGAATTGAGAGAAAGTAACTGTATATCTATCCTATTTTGTATATACAGATACAAATTGGTCCTTCATTTGTTTTTTCAAATTAATTTTATTGAGAATCAGAGAGCAATGAGACAGTTTCAAAACAGATTAATAGGACAGTTTCAATAATTAATACATTGCATATTGTTTTCCTAGTGGTTATTCATAGCACAAGATGCAGACATGATGTCCTGTCCAAATACTATTAGTACAAATCTTTCTTCTCAGAGAATTAAGAGAAAATAGCTGTATATCTATCCTAAATATTTTGTATATACAGATAAAATGATCCTTTATTTGCATCACTTTTCGTATAGTTTTGTTAGAGATGGGTATTCCATTGCCATTTAAATATTGTAAATGTGTGAATTCAGCAAAATAATGCAATATATTGAAGAAGCCCATAATAGTAGTGGGTTATCCATATGACTGTCAATGTCAGAAGTTGTTGATCTGAGTCCCCTAAAGCTCAACATAACAACATGGCTTTACTTCTTATACTTCGTTTTTATATTTTTCTGCTGGATGGTTAAGACCAAGATAAAGCAAGAACTGTATAACAAGAAATGTAACTTTTGTATCAGATAAGGTCAGTCAAGTACCCTCAGGAATTATCTTGAAACCCTGTACCTCAGTTTGCAGGTCCTTTGTCAGTGTCAACCATGTGGATGAGTCACAGCCATTGCTTGACCAATTTGCTCTCTGTGAAATCCTGAGAGAATGTTTTCTCTCCAGGTGTCTCTCCTTAGGCACACTCTACATCATCAATCACATTGCTCTGTGGCCTCATATTCTCCCTAATCAGAAAATTTGGAACACAACTGAGTTACATAATGTTACAGTATGGGTTCTTCTATGTCCTGAGTCTTCACTGACCTTGAAAAGCTATGGTCAGAATTTGGCTGTCCTTGCAGACCCTATTTTTCTCTACTTTTTGGTGTGCAAACTTATGCTGTTAACCCTCCAGAAAAGAAGCTTATTATTACCCTACAACATATGCAGTTGTTTTTATCTTCACTATCTGTCTGAATATCAAACATCTCAGGCATTACATGGAACAAGTATTTCCATCTAGTATTACTATTTTAAACTTTACATCTCTACAGAATATGGAGTAAAATTAAAATTTTAAAAATATGAATATATAATTACATATTTTTACACAGAAATTTAGAAATCTAACCATATACAGCATTGTAACAAGACAGTCCTGTGACATTTTTTTCTTGTCTCTTTTTCATTTATTACCTCTTTTTATTTAAACATTTACTTGAAAGACTGTATGGCAATAATTTCTATGTCATGACAAGCAGTACATACTTAGAAGATTGGAATGACAGGAATTCCAAGTGTGACCCTCTGTATTAGCAGAGCTTTCTTAATAATTATGTATTTTAGATCATTAACACATCATATTCAATCTACTAAAAGATTATATATATATATATACACGCACATATATATGTGATTATATATATGTATATGTGATTAGTTTGAAATTTACACTTAAGAACACTTAAGCTTCTTTCACTTAAGAACATATGTACTGTGTTTTCACATTGTACATATTTCATAATTGATAATTTCATGTCAATTAATTATATCATTCAATGGATGCTAATATAAATTTGTGTCTAATACCTAGTCACATCAATTTAAGTCTTGCAGATAAGAGATTACAAGGAACATGGGACACAGATAACATTTTACTTCCAGTGAATATAAATATCCACTGCTTAATATGAGAAAGAAAAACTATTATTTTCTGTATAGTTTCAGCATATATTTTGAAAATTATTAAACTTCATGAATTGTTCTATTATTTTAGTAATTATAAAATTAATTTCTTTAACTACTTTCTGTATAGGGTCTTCCATTCATGTCCATGGTTTTATTTATTTATTTATTTATTTATTTATTGTAATGAGGGTCTCATTACACAGAACAGACTCATAGTGATTCTCCTGTTTTCATCCTTCCAAGTGCTGGGATTACAGGCCCATGACCCCACACCCAGTCTCATTCACCTTCTCAGGGCATTGCAGGGGCAGGGGCAGCACAGCCTACTAGGGATTAAACCCTGGCCCATGTGTCCACCTAAGCAGGCACTCTGATCTGCTGACCTACCTGGCTGGCTCTCTCTTTGGGACTTTTGAACATCTATCTTCATATAGTTCAGTAGTGCTTTATACTATGCATACAACTTTCCAAAAATACGGAGTCTATTTGTTTAGAGCTGGGAAAGGGCCTGAGAATCTGCAGTAATTTTATAACAACTTCTCTATTAATGTTGATATTGGGACTAAATGGACCACTGTTTAATATCTAGCTCCTTAACATACAGACTGACACAATTTTTCCTGTTATGTTTTGTCTCATTGCTTTATAGCCATTAAAATGTCTCCTACTTGAGGGCAGGTGATATAGATCAGCAGACTCAGTGCTTGCTTAAATAAGCACAGGGGCCAGGGTTCTATCCCTGAAACCACAGGCATGCCGGCCCCACCTGCAGGTGTGCTGAGCCAGAGATGGAGTCTGGGCATGGTGATTCACCCCTGTAATCCGTGCACTAGGGAGGCACAAATCAGGAGAATCACTGTGAGTCTGAGCTGCATAGTGAAACCAGGCACATACACACACACACACACACACACACACACACACACACACACACACACACACAGTCTCCCAATTAAGATAACCAGTTATTTATCTTTGTCTACAATATAGACAAAGATTGCCTACAATATATGATCAAAATTGAGTAAATTCGCCATGATAGTCAAGATTCAAAGTTTCCCAGGCACCCTTCCCCAAACTCTCTCCCTCTTGGTTTCCCAGGTACCCTGTCCCCAAAATCTCCCCCAGTTGTCCCCACACAGAGACAAAGCCAAAACCACAGAACAGGTCGACCTGACTTTTACCTGGGCAAGCAACCACAGAAACTCTTCTTTATTAACATTAAAAGTCCCCCGCAGACCAGGGTAGCCTGCCAAGATTAGCTGTCCCTCAGCTCTTCCACCCAGTGATCACCCACCCTAAAAGATCCTATAAAGTCTCCTGTCACTCATTTTTTACTGCTGTTGTGCTCTATTAGAGAGCCATTGTGCTTGATGCCCCCAGTAAATCTACTCACGTCAGAATGCCTGGTGTGGTCAATGGAGTGGGTTCATACCTAACATCTGGTGTCAAAAACCCAGGAGGGATGCCAAAGCTTCTGCCAGTCCCACCCAACCAGGGACTTGCCCGGGTTGCCGCCAGCCCTTCTGAGCAGACTGCAAGCCTTGGACCTCCTTTGCTGACCTAACCACCCATGACACCCAAAACTGTGAGTATTCCCTTGTCACTCATTCAACTTATCTTAAAATACAAACCTCTCCCATTGTGCAACTTGGGGGAAAAAAGAGGGCTATTTCTCCCTGGGGAATTGCTGTCTCAGTCAACTCCTTTCAATTTATCAACTATGCATGTCTCCAATGCTTCCTTCCCAACATTAGCCGAGAGGAGATCACTTTCTGTACTTTCATTTTCTCTTTCCTTCTTAGTCTTAAAGATAGGGCCCCGGGAGATGTCTCAGTGGAATAAGTGCTTCCCTGCCAAGCACAAGGGCCTGAGTTTAATCCCTGATTCTGCAAAAAATAAAAAAATAAAAAACAAAAACAATAATTAAAAAATAAAATAAAAGATAAACATTGTTTCCAGATGACTCACTCACCTGTGCCCCCAGCCCTGTTCCTTCTGACTCTTTCTACTCACACCTGGGATGGATAGCCTCTAAATTCCATCATGGTTTCTTCCAAGCTTTCTCTGACATCAATCTACTTCTCTGCTCTTTCATGTTCTATTTCATCTTAACTTCTCCTTGTGGGTGACTATCTCTACTTTAGATGGCTCTTCTCCCAGCTCTACACTACTTGGCCAGCCCTGGTCCCACTGCATGAAGTTGTGTCAACATGCCAAACTGCTTCTTCCCTCTTCCTAGCCTCCTCTCTAATTGGGAATTCCTGCTAGTAGGGCTTTGGCTCCACATTCCTTTTGGGACTCCTGCAACATGATCCTCACCTTCATCCTCCTTTCACTTTCCCTCCCCTACTCTGTCTACTCCCTCTTAGACCTATTATGATGTCTTAGACAGTCTTAAGTCTGTCCTTAGAGGCTCCTTTAAACTCAGAGTCCAATGTCTAACTTTTCTCTGCCAAACAGCCTAGCCACAATACAAGTTGAGCAATGAAACTATCTGCCCCCCCATGAACTCTTGATTATGACACCTTCATTAATTTAGATAACTTTTTTGCCACAATGGAAAATAGTCAAAGATCCCCTACCTTTCTTTCTTCTCCCTTCACAATCACTAAGAACTCTGCCTATCTTATAGCCCCCAACAGATTCTCTTAGCCAAAGTCCCCACCAAGCCCTCACCCACCTTGTGACTCAGATGGGAAGCATGTGAGGCTCCTGGGGGCCAAATGCCCTAGCACTGAGCTCTTTGCCTATCTACAGTTATGGGTTTCTTGTAGCTTCAGGACTAAATTGGCTGGAGGTAACTGAATTTTGTAGGAAATTACTAGGAGGAAATTTTGTCCTCACTAAAATGGTTTGCTGTTATAAATGTGCCTCCTGTTATTTTCTATTGGGTAAAGCTGGCATGGATCTTTAGTTCTTTGAGCATCACTTCCTGACTCAAGTGCAGAATCTTCAGGCTGATAGTGTTGTACACAGCTGATATGTTTCCACCTTAACTCCATCTTGTAACAGGCCCCATCAGGGGCAAATTCCACTTATAGCTAAAAACTATGAACCCCCTTGTCATCAACAGCTTGCAGCTGTGTTATTGCTATAAAAGACTGTATTTAACTCTGTTTTGGGCTGGTTAGCCTGTCCCTGCATGGAGTGCTGCTGGCTAGTTGCCAGAATGGCTAAGATGCATGGCTGGTTGGATGCCTCCTTGTGAGGAATGTGGCTGGCCAGCCACCAGACTGGCTAAGAAAAGTGGCTGGTTGGACACGTCCTGTGTAGAGTGCATCAGACCAACCACCGAACCAGTTAATGAAGGCTCACTAAATTCCAATCTGTTCTAGTCTTGGTCTCTGTTTGATTTGAATCCAGAATATCTACCAAGCTTCTCTTCTGGAACCTGCCTATTTGCTGCTGCCAGCCTGTATCCAACATCAGTCCAGATGAGCTGAGTCCCACCAAGATGTCTAGTCCCAAACTGAGGGGAAGATGTCTCCACAGTCCTTGGCAAAGGGTTACTACCCTTGTGTTCTGCTGAGAATTAGTGCCCCCCCCCAGTTCCAAAACCATGGGTCTATGTCCAGATTTCTCTCCATCCAGAGGACAGAATAGACTGTGTTCATGTCTCTTGGTAGATGCTCTGAGGCAACACAGCCACACCTGTCCCTGAGAACACCCTCTCCAAGTCTTAAAACCTGACTCAGTTCAAATTCTGTCACCAGGAAAAATATTCATTCCCAAACTTCAAAAAGCCCTTTTAACACCTTAAAGCTCCTCCTCTCGCAGCAGTACATGATTAAAAATTCGTTGAAATCCTTAGTTTGCTTTAAAGACATACCTCTCTCTCATACCCACAACCCACTCATCTCTCTGTCTCTCTCTCTGTCTCTGTCTCTCTCTCTCACTCTCTCTCTCTCTCTCTCTGACTCTCTCTCTTTCTCTCTCTCTCTCTCTCT
>NW_004524966.1:155296-175038 GCF_000260255.1 Octodon degus | reverse complement strand
TCTCTCTCTCTCTCTCTCTCTCTCTCTCTCTCTCTCTCTCTCTCTCTCTCTGTTTCTGTCTGATTAGATTCCCCTATACCCCATCCTGAAGATCTTCCACTGGAGTCATTGCTCCCACCACAGCCACTGCTGCCTGCTACCACTACAGCCCCGCAAACCCCATGCCTCCACCACTGGATGCTATTTGCCATTACCAGAGCGTAAATCAGCAGCCATGGCTTCATGGCTTCACCTTCTAGCCTCTCAACTTTCAGGAGCTAAAGTGATACTTCACTCTTTCTTTACTCCCTCTCTTCCCACCCCACCTTTCCTCACCACCCCTTCCAGTTATAAGAACAACTAATAACACATTTTCCACCTCCCTCTGCTATCGAGCTGATGGCAGGATAACAGCTCATTTATCCTGCCCTTTCCAGTTGAGCATGCCACTTACCTTTACTCCCCTACCTTTCAGCCACCTTGGTAGACAGTATCCTGTTACAACCACCACAAAGAGACCCTAAGTTAAGGCTTTTTGCCCCTTTCTTTACAGTCTTCTTGCCAGCCTGAAAGTCCAGATCATGTAATTTGTCAGTATTCCTCTATCGTGATGTGCCTAATCTTCATACTCTGCCAAGTTTGCTTGCTCCCACTCAAACTTGATGAATATAAATAAGAGGTTTTTACATTTTCCAAATTCCTCTTATAAGAGATCTCTGCAAATTGACCTACAAAGTTCTGACTAGTCTCTCATAATTGCAAACTTAAACAGGTCATCATAGTTTAACCTGCCAGAAATATATTTGAACCCACTCTGATTTTATAAAGATGTTCATGTGTGTGATGTGTTTATATGTCATTCTGTCAACAGCTGTTTTTATTATAGGCTTAAAAACATGCTTTTTCCTGAGTTACCAGCTGGTCTAAATAATATAAAATTAATTTATGATTAAACAAAAATAATGAGGATGTGAAGATATTGTTGGACAGAACTCTTGATTGATGGATAGAAAGTAGTCATCATTTGTTCTTCAGTGGAGAGTCCCCAATAATCTCCTTAGAAGACACTCCCAATAATTTGGTAAAAGGAAAATACATTAAAATAAGGTTTTCTCATAAAAGTTACTACATTAAATATATTCATGATTTTCTCTTATGCTCCAGATATTTATAATAAAATGTTCATGTCAAGCCAACATGAGGTCATCAGTTAAATGATAATTTTTTCATCATCTGTTACAACATTTAAGTGACACTACTATATATGACTGTTGATGTCAAACATTCTCTGTAAAAGTTTAACTATTATCTGCTAACACTCTACAGGAATTTAACTGCTAAAATTTCCATGGTTGATAAGAAATAACAGTTCTCTGCCCACACTATATTTCAAGATGTGTGATGCTCAGATAAAATTCTGATAATCCTGTACTAATATAGACCCAGATTCTCCTGAAGAAGCAACTGTTATTAATTCCTATTTTATATCTTGATCTGCTCCTGACATTCACACCAAGCTTAAAAAGACATTTCAGCCCATGAGCCACACAGGAAAACAACTTAACCTGACTAGAAAGTTGTCAGTAATAGAGATCAACAAAATTAACTATATACAAATGTCAACTTTTGGCTGTAACAATTGGGACTCCCATCAAAGTAGGATCTTAACAAGGTAATGCTGAGCCTAAATAGTGCTGCCACCCATGTTCTTCCTGCAAGTGCAGTAAAGAAGGACAATGGGCATGAGCTTGCCCCAATATGCAGACTTGGTTGCAACTACAAGCTCCAGGGCCACAGTAAATATGATTCCCTTGTCCACTATTGAACGGATAAGTCATCTAATTCCCTGCCCTCACAAAACAGAAGATCCATCAATACTTGACCTGCTTGGTCTTGCTGCTGAAGAAGAAAAACAGAACTTGGTGTTCATCGCCCACATCAAGGTATCTTTATCAGAGTTCTAAGTCTCACTGGACATATCAGGTAGAAAAAACCCTTTACTTGCTGACACAAAAACCACATATAGTATTCTTCCTGAGTTCTAAAGTTGTTATATTAGATGTACAATCTCCATAGTAGGTGTTGCTGGCTGACATACATGATGCCTTCAAAGAGGGCCCTTCCCTGCTGACTCCAGACACTATTCTTCACTTAGAATTTTACTCACTGGGAGAGATCTCATCCAAAAGCTCCATATCTCTTTCACCTCTCTCCCCATAGTACTCACCCTATAAATGTAACCTCAATGCACAGCCAACTCCTCCCTCACCCTTCTCTTGTTGATACTCAGACACTTCCAGTTCCACTTGCACCAAACACGTTATTCCTATGCTGATGTGCCTCTGCAATCCCACCGCCTTCTATATTCTCCAACACACAATAGCCCCCAAAGATCAAAGGGGACATAATCCCATCATATTTTTTCCCCTCCTTATTCCTCCCCTTCAACATGATCATAGTGAAGTGACACATTCTGATCATAGATTCCATTCTTGTTTCTACCCAGACCACCAATCTAACCAAGTGTTGGCTGTACATTTCCATTCCAAGGCCTGGTCTCATTTCCATCCCAGCTGTACCCAACAATACACACACCTGTCCTCTTCTCAAAGGTCTTTAGCCATTCATATCTCCCTTTTACAACTCCTCTGTTCCCACAACCTCATATGTTACCTTGCACCACACTTACTTCCTTAAACACACCTCCAGACAAGCAACACAAAATAGACACACGGCTTTTTTCTGTATGACACCTTGATACATAAAAACCCATCATCTCTTGGTTTGCTCCTCTTCTCGGGCCCTTTGTAGGGCTTGCTGTTATGTTCATGATAGCCCCCTGCTTAATTTCCCTTATCCACAACACTGTCATCAGATTAACAACCCAAAATTTTAGGGTATTTATTTATTTATTTATTTTCGTTTTACAACTTCAAATTTTAACCAAATGCTTCTCTCAGCTTACTCCTACTAGGTCCTGCTCCAATGAGACCCCTTCAGTGAAGAAAAATCCTTTCCCTCATCTCCATACTTATGACCCCACAACATCCCTGCTTAGTAGGAAGTAGCCAGATGATTTCTTTGCCCTTTTTCTGTCAAATAGAGACTGGGATGATAAGTCAGGATTCAAAGATTCCCAGGATCCATACCCCAAACATACTCCCTCTTGGTTTCTCAGGCACCCTGTCCCCAAGCTGTCTCCCCCTTAGCCCCATGCAGAGACAAACTCAAAACTGAAGCAGAGGTCCACCTGACTTTGACTTGGGCAAGCTACCACAGAAACCCTCCTTTGTTAACATTAAAAATTCCCCACAAACCAGGAAGCCCTGCCAAGATTAGCTCTCTCTCTCTCAGCTGTTTCAGCTCATGATCACCCCCCTAAAAGATCCCATAAAGGCTCCTCCCACCCACTCCCTTTATTCACTGTTGTCTTTTCCTGCTTGACAGCCAGCCTGCTTGATGCCCTCAATAAATCTACTCATGCCAGAATGCCTGGTCTTATCAATTGTGTAGGTTTGTACCTAACACCCCAACTTATGAGTTTCCTCCTGGAAGAACATTCATAAATCAGATTCCTTTGCAAGTCCAACAATCTTGAAACAAATCTACATTGTAAAGTATAATAAAGCTAAATACAAAGAAATACAGTAACTCCTCAACTGTACTATACAACTGTTTGCTATTATACTGTAAAGTAGCACACAGCAACATAACTCTTAACAATGTCTGTCAGGTACTTGAGCTACTTCTGAAAATTATTCTCATTTTCAAATGTCCATAATTTGAGATGAAGTCTCTGTGTCTGTGAAAGTTCAAAATTTGTATGTTGATTATTAGAAATTTTACTATTTCTCAATAGAGTAAAATAAAAAATACAGTCAAAGACATGTGCCTGGAATTGACTGATGAAATGTTCTCTCTCCAATCAGATGTAAAAATAAACTACCTGAAAAATGCTGAATCCACTCTGTTTATGAACATCAGTAGCACTGTTAAGAATGGAGTATCTAGTATAGATATATAGTTACATTCTCTTAATGAATAAAATGATTTGTTCTCATGGTGTTTGTAAATAGGATCTCAAGTCCGCATCTTGTACAGCAATTAACCACTAAGAAGAATGTATGCAGTGTGTTAGTTATTGAAACTGTCCTGGCGATTTGATTTGAAACTCTCTCATTGCTATTTATCAATAAAATTATGAAAAAAAATAAAAAATAAATAAAATAAACAGAAAAAAAATAAGAATGGAGTATCGTATGTTGTGGTCACCTTGGACAAAGTTATTTTGGCTGAGTCTTTCCCACAGGGGTGGTCTGCACACACACACACACAAAATCTCATATAGGCCTACAATTGGTGTGAAAACAAGAGTCTACTACTTCCTGATAGTATTTAGAAATCCACCAAAGCAGTAAATTATCCTGAGACCCAAAGAAAAAAGCCATGATATCCCACGTCTGACCCGCACCTGCTCCACTGTTTGCAAATGGTTCCAAACCAGTCCAGAGTCCTAAGCCCCCCTCCAGGAATCTGATTGACCCTTTAAAAACACTGAAGTGTTTCTGGTATCTATTGGTGCTTATATACATATGCTCAGCCTGGAGCAAGACATTTCCTACGCACACCGGAAAGACAATAGAAGTTTGTAGGGCTTTGCTATGAGAAAGCATCCTCAAATATATCCTACCCTAGAATATTGACAATGATAACAGGCCTGCAGTTGTAGCAGAGCTAATTCAAAATGGGCAAAAGTAAACAACATGTAGGCCACAAAGCTCTCAAAGTATTAAAGAAAAAAATAATCCTACAGGAGCATCTTGTAATAAGCTCCACAAAAATTTAGCTAAAGTCCAGCCATACCTGTATCTTAGGTTCATATTAACTATTTGTACAGCTCTTAAAGTTTCAGAAATCCAGCCTTAGATCCATCATTCCAGAGTGAAAGGAATCCATCCAGACGGTTACTGTAAAGTTTATCTGGACCAAACAGCTCCTCCAAAGCTCACTCTGAAAAGAAGATGCACTCAAAGACCTATTCTGGTCACTCTGGATGCTAACCAGTCCATGCACAATTGAATCATGAGGACACCATTCACAGGTTTGCTCCAGACTCCAATACATTACTCTCCTCGATTTTGAAGTCTTTTCAGGCTGCTTACCTTAGTCCTTGCTTCCACTTCAACTTGAATACATTGTATTTTACCAACTTGGTTTTTCTTCCTGTTCTGCTAGCTGTGGCTTTTGACTCAGGTCTATGGACAGTTGCCCTGAGAGAACAGAAAACAACCATAAAACTGCCCTTTATTTCACAGTTAGTCAAACACTTTACCAAGATTCAATGAGATTTCAAGGCATGTAGATCACTTTCCTAGATTAGATTAACTCCCTTATTTCCTTGCCAGAGAAGTAGCAAACTATGACCACTAATATGTCTCTTCATACAAGGGAAATATGTCTCTTCCTAAAAGCAACTTGGGGAGAGACTCTACAATAAGGGAAACGAAGTCCTGGTGGGAAAACTTTTGAACCATGGGAACCTCGTCTGGACCCATCCTATGACAGCTCTAATATTATTACTTCTAGCTGGTCCTTATATAATAATTAGCTTACTCAATTCATCTCAAAACATACCATGCCCAGCAAAGGTTTAAACCCAGTTATCCCATTGCTATTGCTACTTTCTGAAGCACTTCTGAAGGTTATCCTTCATGCTTTTGTGAATTGTGATAAAAATTAAGTGAATGTCAAGGGACATTCAGTGGAAAAGCAGGTTTACCATAACATTATAGTGTGTTCTTCTTCACTTTATTCACCAGATCATGCACTGTGCAACTTCTAACTCTTCCCCAAAGTAAATGGCATCATGAAAGACAAATGTTTTCAATTAGTTCTGAACATCCAGGCAACCAGAACAGTACAACAAAAAGACACTGAAGAAAGAGTACACTTATAGAAAGTGAAAGAACAATAGATAAGTGTGTTGAAATGTACATGGGAAAGCATTTTGCAGGGCAGTAATGACAAAATGACTTTTACTGTAATAATTTTTCAATTTTAGCATTAACCATATGCTTTAATTAAATCTCATATATTATTTCTGATCATAAAATATTTGTTTATTTAAACTTGTTGACTTTGAAAAATTACAAAGTAGACTATTTTATGCTCATGCAACATATAGTTTGTTGTTTGGGCTTCAAGAAGTGGATGAATTACTAAATATTTTTGATTATAGTACTAACCAATAAAATCACACACATTGCTGAAAATACATTAATATGGACATGTGCTTTTGAATTTACTCAGCTTGTTTAAGTTTCTTGTAAAGACCAGGTAATACAAGTAAGAACATGTTAAGAGTAAGAGGAAAATAATACTAGTCAAACTAAAGAGTATATGAGTATATAGCTAAAAAAAATAGAAAATGTTATAAAATGAGCAATGTTTATAAGGCTATTTAACAAGTTACAAATACATTTGCATCTAGAAACAGTAACTAAGGGGCTAGTGAGATAGCTCAGGAAGCTAAAGTGCCTACTTAGGCAAGCTTAGGCAAGCATAGGGACCGCGATTCAATCCCAACACAACATGCCTCACCAGGCCTGTTACCAGAGTGAGTTTAGATGGTCACAGAGTCCAGGTATAGGGGTGCAGGTCTCCAATCCTGGTGCTGGGGAGGCTGATAACATGAGGCTCACTATAAATCCAAGTTGTGTAGTGAGACCCTGTAATAATCAAATATATTCTTAAAAAACCCAGAAACTAAAAGCATAAATAATCCAACTAGAAAAAGCAGCTTTCTCAATAAATTTAGATTTTTAGATGAATTTTAAGGTAGCACTAAAATTATGTCTAATTAAGGTAAAAGTAAAGCAAAATAACTTTAGTCATAACTATTTTGGTATTGTAGGAAATCCAGGAAATATTTTACATATTCAGAAGCATAATTTTTCAATTAAAATGTACTTTTTATCATGCAGTCAGTTTTTTCTGTATATGATAATAACAATGTTTATCTTTGCACAAATTTGATTTTCATTTCTAAAATATTAAAAAAATACTCAGTACTCAATTGATAATTATTGTTAGCACATTTGTCTTCTGTTTTTGTATTGCTATGCAATAAATGAGTTTACAAGGGCTAGCCAAATAGCTCAGCAGGTTAAAGCACCTGCAAGCAGGAGCAGGGGCCAGGATTTATCTCCAGGCCTGTTGTGCTGACCCCACCTCTGGGGCGTGCTGAGAAGGCAACTGAGACTGGTAGTGGTGACACATGCCTGTAATCTCAGCTCTTGGGAGGCTGTAAACAGGTGGATCACTATGAGTCTAATCTAGTAGTGAGACCCTGGACACCCTGTACACACTTCCCTAAAAATAAAAATAAAAATAAAATAAAATAAAAAATGAGTTTAAAGAAACCATTAATTTGGTGATCTGCTATAATAAAGAACTATACTAGGTATTTTAAATACTATAAATTTATTTCTCACAACTCTAGGGGTGAGATATTAGAAATCAAGTTGTTGCCAGAATTCGTATTCTCTGAGCTTTCTATCCTTGGCTTTTTATATGGCTGCCTTTCCTGTGGTATTACATGATCTGTCCTCTGAACATGTCTGTCATAGTTACTTGTTTTTATTCTGTTTTTGTTTTTTGTCTTTTTCTTTTTCTTTTTCAGACAGGGTTTCACAATGCTAGCCTTGAACTCTTTGTTACCTAGGCTGGCCTCAAACTCAGCAAACCTCTTAATTCAGGCTCAATGCTGGGATTGAAGGCATGTATGACTACACTTGGCTTTCTTTCTCTCTTTTTTGGAGAAAAGGTCTCACTGTGTAATTGAGGCTGGCCTTGAATTCACTATATAACCCAAGCAGTCCTCAAATTGGAGCAATCCTCTTACTTTAGCCTCTCCAGTGATGGAATTCCAAGCATCCACCACCACACTTAGCTTTAATAGTCTGTTCTTTTAAGGCTAATTATTATATTAAATTAAAGCCTACCTCAATGACCTCATTTATTTATTTATATTCATTTAAATGAGAAAGTAAAATAGCAGTAAAACAGTTTCAAAATAGGTTAGTAGGACAGTTACAATAATTAATACATTGCATATTGTTGTCTTCATATTAGTTACTCACAGGACAAGATACACACATGACATTTTCACTAAACAATATTAGTACAAATCTTTCTTTTCAATGAACTATGAGTAAGTAGCTGTATATTTTTCCTACCTATCTGTATACACATATATCATTTTTCACAACAAAATGGTCCTTTATTTATATTCCCATTTTTTGTTTTCTTTAGTCATGTATGGATGTTCCATAGAAGTTAGAAAATCTGCTGGCTGGGGAGATGGCTCAGTGGAATAAGCCCTTCCCTGGCAAGTGCAAGGGCCTGAGTTCAATACCTGGTTCCACAAAAAAAAAAGAAAGAAAGAAAAGAAAATCTATATTTGAAGAAGTCTTTAAAGAATCTTTTCATACTTGATGTCAGACCAAAGATCATAGGTACTTGAATCCAGCAAGATAGCCTAACGTAGTCCAATATGCCATAATTGTAGTGAGTTATGAGCACAGCTGGCAATTGTCTGAAGTTGTTGACTTGAGCCTTTTACAACCCAGCATAGTGATATAAAAGAGAGGCTAACTGATATTATTATCCTTTACTCTGTATACCTCATGGTTACACTTTTCTGCTGGGTGATTAAAACCAAGTTAAAACGAGATGTCTACAACTCAAAATGTAACTTTTGCTATCTGACAAGGTCCTCAGGATTTATCCTGGAACCATGTACAGCACCTTGTTGATCTTTTGTCAGTGTCAGTTATCTGGATGAGTCACGGCCATTGGTTGGCCAATTTACTCTCTGTGAAAGCCTGAGAGAATGATTTCTTTCTAAGTGATCTGTTCAGCATACTATACATCATTGATCATTTTTCTCTGTGGCCCCATAATCTACTTGATCAGAAAATTTGAGAAACTACTTTGTTACTGGATGCCACAGCAGAGGTTTTCTTGGGTCCTGAGTCCTCACTTACCTCGAAGGGCTAGGGCCAAATATTGGCTATCTTTTTAGCACACCTACATCTCTACTTTTGGTTTGCAACCTTTAGTTGTTAAACATCCAAAAGAGAAGCTAATGGATATTATTATCCTGTGAAAGAGGCAGTTAGCTTAACATCACTATCTTTCTGAACATCACATATCTGAGAAATGAAATGGAACTGCTATTTTCCAACAATCATGGATATTCTAAAATTTAAATCCATATGGAATGTTAAAAAACAATTACACATTTTTTACAGAGAAATTTTGAAATCAAACCATATACAACATTGTATCAGGATAATCCTGTGACATTTTGTTTTTCTTGTGTCTTGTTTACTTTCATTATTTTTTAAAACAATACTTTGGAGGGAGTAGAGCAATAATTAATATGACATTTGAAGAAGTACGCACTTAGAACCAAAATGACAGGTATTTTAAGCATGGTTTTAGTATTACACATTCTTGTCCACAACGTAGTTGCTTAGTTCACAGGTATCAGCATATAGAGTTAGTCAGGGTGAGAATTCTACCCATTAACTGCTATTATCAAAACCATTATGAAGATTCTTAGAACTATTGCCTTAACAATCTTGTTTATATAAATGTATGGTTTTGCCCTTACCATGTTTCCTAACTTTTCTCCTTTTTCTGGCTTCATTATTTAATCCTTAAGTTCTCTCTTTCCATTTAACTGTGTTAAACCTTTCAATTTTTATTTCTTCTTTTTAGATTTTACACTAGGGAGACAATAGAATATTTACGCATGTGTGTCAGGTTTATTTCACTTATGAGTATAGCTTCAAGTTGCCTCCACTTACCTACGAAGGACTCAAGTTTCTTTTTCTTTATAGCTGAGTAATACTCCATTGTATAAAAACACCACCTTTTTTTTCTCAGGTGATGGGCATTTTGCTTGTTTCCAATTTGACTATCACAAATTGTACTGCTATAAACATAGGAACACATATATCACTAAGATGTTTTCAGTATTTTGGAAAATTTCCAAGAAAGAGGCTAGCTGGATTGAATGGGATTTCTAGTGATATTTTTTAAGGAGTCTCCACACTGATTTCCATAATGTTTTCACCAGTGTACATTACCACTGGCAATGGAGAAGGGTTCCTTATTTCCAGCAGTCTCTCCAACGTTTGTTGTTGATTGACCTCATTGTGATAGCCATCCTTTCTTGGGTGAGATGGTATCTTAATGTTGTTTCAATTGGCATTTTATGAATGGCCATTGATGTGCAGCATTTTCTACTTCATTTATTTGTTTCTTGTATTTCTTCCTCTGAGAAGTGTGTGTTCATCTTGGATACACATATTTGAACTGGGTTTTTACATTTTGGGGCCATTATGTATTTTGTTCTGTATAAATTCTAGATAGAAGATCTTTGTCTGAGTGCTTATTAGTAAGTTTTCAACATTTTGGGGTTGCCTTTTCACTCTGTTGGTAGTTTCTTTTGACTTGCAGAAGTTTCTCAATAAGGGGAGGACCCAGTTGTTAATTTATTCAAGTATTTCCCATGCAGTTTGATTTTTGTTCATGAAATGTTTGCAAACCCCTATGTCTTCAAAATTTCGACATTCATTCTCTTCCACGAGATTTAATGTTTGTGTTCTAATGTCTAGATCTCTAATTAATTTTGAATGCATTTTAGTGCACGGTGATATACCATGGTCAAGTTTTAGTTTTCAACATCTTCTCCAGCACCATTTGTTAAAGAGGCTGTCTTTCATTCAGTAAACATATTTGGCTCTTTTTTCAAAATTAGCTGGCTAAGTGTGTTTGCTGTTGTAAATGTATCTTATAATCTGTTCCACTGATCTTCAGGTCTATATTTTTGCCAATACCATGCTAATTTTATCATAGTAACTTTGTAGTATAATTTCAAGTCTAGAATTGTAATTCTTCTTGCTGTGCCTTTGTTGCTCATAACTGTCTTGCTACTCTAGATCTTTTCTGGTTCCAAATAAATTTTATGAATGATTTTCCTGGGTCTGTATGGTATGTTGGTGGTATTTTGATAAGGATTGCATTAAATCTGCATAACTATTTTGATAGTATGGCCATCTTCACAATGTTTTTTCTTCCTATCCAGGAGCAAGGAAAAATTTTCCATTATTTGAAAACATCTACAGTCACTTTTTTCAGAGTACTATACATGTCAGTGAATGGATCTTTTACCTCTTCAATGAATTCCTAAATATTTCATTTTTCTTGATGCTATTATAAAGAGTATTGTTTCTCTAATTTCTGTCTCAGTGTGTTTGTTATCTGTGTAGAGAAACGCTATTAACTTATGGGTATTGACTTTTTAACCTGCTATGCTACTGAATTTATTTATTCTAGGAGCTTCTTGATGGTGGTTTTTGGATCTTCCAGGTAGAGTATGATGTCATCTGCAAATAATAATAGTTTAACTTCTTCTTTCCCTATACTTTTTGCTTTTATTTCTCTCTCCTGCCTAATGGCGCTAGCTAATGTTTCCAGAACTATTTTGAGTAGGAGTGGTGATAGAGGACATCCTTGTCTTATACCTGATCTGAGAGGAAATGATTTTAGTTTTTCCCCACTTAAAATTATATTTGCAACTGGATTTTCATAGATGGCTTTTATCAAATTGAGGTAAAAGCCATCTATTTCATTTTCTTTAGGGATTTGGTCATGAATGAGTGTTGGAATTTGTCAAAAGCCTTTTCTTGCATAAATTGCAATGATCATGTGAGTTAGAATTTGACTTTATTGGTATAGCATACTAAATTTATAGATTTGCATATAATGATCTATCCTTGCATCCCTGGGATGAATCTTACCTGGTTACATTGTATAATTTCTTGATGAATTGTCATATTATATTTGTTAGAGTTTTACCATCTATGTTCATCAGGGAGATTGGCCTGTAGTTCTATTTTTAGTTCAATCTTTCTCAGGTTTTGGTACCAGTATAATAATTGCCTCCAGGAATGATGTTGGAAGTATTGTTTCATTTTCAATTTCATTGAAGAGTTTAATGAGTATTGAGATTAAATCTTTTCTAAAATTCCTATAAAATTCAGCTGTAAATACATCAGGACATGAACTTTCTTTGTTGATAAGCTTTTTATTACATTTTGAATATTATTGGCTGGCATTGGGCTACTGAAAGTGCTTATATCCTCTTTTTCTTTTTTCTTTTCTTTCCTTCTTTTTTATTTTTCAGAAGCGGGGATTGAACTCAGGCACTTGCACTTGCCAGGGAAGAGCTTATTCTACTGTGCTATCTCCCCAGGCCCCATTATATCCTCTTGATGCAGTTTGGTAAGTTGTACCTTTCTAGGAATCTAAACATTTCTTCTGTGTCTTCCATTCTGTGAGTGTAAAAATTTTCAAAATATCTATTAATGATTTTCTGAATTTCCACACGGTCTGTGATTATTTTGTCATTTTCTTTCCTTATTGCTTGATTTTCAGTTTTTTCCCCTTTTTTTATGAGGGTATCTAGGGGCTTATAAGATTTATTTAATATTTCAAAGAACCAGCTTTTTTATTTCTGAAACCTTTGTATTCTTTTCTTCATCTCTATTGCATTAATTTCTGCTCTAATTTTTATAATTTCATCCCTTCTTTGAGTTTTTGGTTTTGTTTGCTATTCTTTTTCTAGATATTTGAGGTGAAGCCTTAGGGATTGGAATTTGTTTTCTTAGAAGACTGGTAGCACTTTGCTCCATTGTCTTCTTGACTTGATGGTTTGCGAGGAGAAATCTGCTGTTATTCTCATTAGTTTTCCTTTAAATACAATCTGTTTCTTTTCTTTAGAATATTTTAGTATATTGTTCTTGGGCTGAATTTCTGGAATCACGATTATTATATGTCTCAGTATGTTTTTAATTGGGTTTATGTTGTTTGGAGTTCTATATGCTTGGGTTACCTGGAAGTCAGATTGTTTCCCCATATTTGAAAAGTTTTCTGCTCTTATGTATACCCACATTCTTTTTATATCATTTATATTGACTCCTTTCTCATTGATAATTCTTACAATGTTCATCTTTTCATCATCTTGCAGATGTAGAATTATTTTTCCTTATATCCTAATTGCTTTTAAGAGAACTATCCATACTTTTTTCTAGCTGCAACAGTGTCTTCAAGGTCTGAAACACTATATTCACTTTGGTTTCGCCAGCCAGTGGTTGAGATTTTAATTTCCTGCATATCCTTTGAATCTCATTCCCTTCCCCCATTCTGTCTTTCCTTTATTGTTCATTCAAGGATTCCATCATTTTTCTGTCCTCCATTTTTTTGTTATCAGTGTCTTCTTTTGAAGCATTTAATAATTCTTTCACTATAGTTATCATTTCTTTTTTTACTTCAGAGATTATTTCTCGTCTGATTTTCTCCATACCTTTCTGCAGTTGTTTGTTTATTTCATATGCTATTATTTCAGAGATTTCAGGTGTGTGATTTCCAATTTCTTCTATGCTAGTGTCTCCTGCATTTGTTCTGGTTGGGCTTGAGGCCTGAGAGTGAATTTTGCTTTTTCTAATTGCAATTTTATGTAACACTGCCTTCTGATCTTTGGTGTAAACCTTTTGGTGCAGTTATTACCTTAACACCTACTGATATTATTCCCCAAAAGAGATTATGTATTATGTGGATAGTCCAGTTA
The DNA here is from genome assembly GCF_000260255.1 of Octodon degus. Classification (NCBI taxonomy): domain Eukaryota; kingdom Metazoa; phylum Chordata; class Mammalia; order Rodentia; family Octodontidae; genus Octodon; species Octodon degus. Next base: position 161,357 of record NW_004524966.1, on the reverse strand, counting down.
CTGTTGTGTATTTGTAGAAATACAATTGGCAACACCAATAATTGGTAGTGAGATTAAGCAGTTGACACACTTTTGTAGCTAATGGGTTTTTATTTTAGACTATAAGAGCAAACATGACTGTATAACTAAGAAGATTTTAAATTCAGAATTTGTATTTAAAGCAGTTCCCCTAAGTTCTGTTTGATCTCCTTCCCTTGATGTATTTTTAGTCTTCCAAGCAAACTAGATCACCCTGATTACCTGTTGACACCTTTTGTGATCACAAGAGAAAGAGAGAGGATGCTCTCCTAGGTCTGGGTCTAGTAAAGTGTCTCAGCTTACTGGGTCTAGATCTATGAAGTTCAAACTTTCCATGTGGGTGTGGCTTGGGTCTGGCTGCTGTGCTCTGCTTCTTCCTGCTGCAGCCAGTGGAAGTGAACCTGCTGTACTTCTCTGGCAAGATGTTCTGCTCCTGGATTAGCTGTTTGTGTTTTACCCCTAGCCTCTCTGTAGAGAGTTCTCCACACCAGGCCTGTCTGATGGACTGGTTCTGGCAAGTATGGGCAGTGCCCTATACACATGGAGCCTGGGCACTGGTGGGAAACAGGATCCAGAGAGTGGGCAGGCTCACACACTTTCAGGGCCTGGGGGCTAGTCAGAAGTATGTTCCAGTGGGCTTGTGGTTGGTCTCACATACCTCTATGAGTTCATATTATCTTAATTGACTTTGAAGAACCTAAAATCAAATGTAGGCACACTGACATTCTGGGAGTTGGGATTCAATTTATCAATTGTGTGTGGTCATGTGCAATTCAGCCTACCAATCTGGATCAAATGCTTTGTCAAGTTTTGATTATTTGCTAAGGCTTGATAATTTTAGTTTTATAATGTGTTTTAAAATTTTGTCAATCATCTCTATTTTTAATAGCTTTTGCTTTTCTCTTTTATGTTAATGGACATTCTAATTTGAGTATACTCTGAAGTGAAGCAGTTTCAATTTTAAAATCGTATTGTACTGTGGACCACTTCACTTTGTTGTATCAGGCAGATTATTAAGAAGGAACATTCAGAACACTTTGCCCTAAAAACAAAAAGAGAAATTAATTGCCTCTATGTGGATAAGTATTGCCATACTGCTATTTTATGTAGTGATGAACTAAATGAGGTTATGCCACTTGGAGTGAGAATAAAGTTGCTAACCTTTCAAGGGAAGAGTGCCAGTGGTAGATGCAGTAAGGAAATGCTAGCTTTGAACTTTTAAACATTATTATGAAACACTGGACTGACATGTTTTTCAAGAGAGCAAGGGTTTCTAAGAACTAGCTATAAATCATTTACCTGGATCTTCTAATATGTCCTTATAGTCTTTCTTTGAGACAACTGGTTTTCAGGGGAAAATAAATTAAGGGTGAAGGAATGTGATGTGAAAAGTATATAAAAGAAAAGCAATAAACTCATTGGAAATGAGAAATTGTTGGAAAGTTTTCATGTGTTTGCTTCAGAGTGATATATTTTTCCCAAAAGAAACTTATCAGGAATAGTACTCATGAAATAGGGAAAACTATAAATCTGTTTCTATGAACAGAATACTCTAGAAAGAAGTAAATGAAGATCACTATCAGTTCCATAATTAGTTAACAATGTAAACTTAGGCAAATAATTTCATTTTTTGAAGTTTATTTTTTCTAGTTCCAAAAGAAAAATTATATAATTTAAATATGTTACAAATTTTTATTTTTTTTTGTGAAGTACTAATAATGCATAACAGAAGATGTCATTCTATTATTGTACTTGAAACTGCCTTTTTCTCACTAATTGTAATGTTTAGGTCTTATTTCTCTGTTGTGTAAGATCTTTCTAAGCAGAGCACCCAACTTCATGTTCACTATGGCTCCAATTATAGTATTTTATACAGTACTTTTTTTGTATTTTATGGAAGGGACTACGGGGTGTTCAAAGTCTCACTACTAGATCAGACTCATAGTGATCCACCTGTTTATAGCCTCCCAAGAGCTGGGATTACAGGCTTACACCACCACACCCAATCTTAATTGCAGTCTCAGTACACCCCAGGGGCAGGGCCGGCACAGCAGCCTGGTAATCTAACCCAGATCCTGCCCCCTGTTTTTATACATGATTGTTTTGCAAATGATTACCTTGGATGTGCCATTAAGATGTACAAAAAAATGATACAATTAGCATGCATAAGAATGTAGAAGAAATCTTTGCAATTAAGAATTCAATACTGGGATGCCCAGATAGGGATGCCCAGATAGCTCAGCAGATTAAAGCCCCTGCTTAGGCAGAGAACAGCAGATGGGGTTCACTTATGGCTGCTGCATGTGGGTCTTGTCCCGGGAGCACTCTGAAATGGTGACTGAGACTGGGTGTGTAATCCCAGCACTTGGCAAGTTGTAAACAGGAGAATCACTACGCATCTGACCTGTGCAGTGAGACCCTGTAGAACTTGTACTAAATGCAGTAAAAAATTATATTCTATTGTGAAAACAATTTTTGAAATGACGTGATTTTGTAATGAATTGTAAACAATCGTAGTGTTAACCAATGTGGCTGGCAGCTCATACATGAGCAATCTTTGCTACTGCTCAATTTTTCCTCAAAGTTCATCACATTGAATACAAGATTTCCTCTGAGTTATAAAACATTTCAAATGTTTGACAATCATTATAGTTGTACCAGGGGTACCTAGATGTAGGAGACACTTCCAGGTCCTCATCTCGGTCCAAGAAGCCAATATTTGTAATCCCAAAGTTACATTATTGGAAACCCATTAAATTGATTCCAATCTACCACTTACAGAGAAATCCATGGCCAAAATAAAGGCACTAAATTATATCTTCAATCATCGGGGAGTCAAGTAGCTCTAAGTCCAGCCATAAAGATGGCTTTCTGGAACCAAGAGAGAGACCCAGGGCCTCACCCAGTTTTATTCAATAGGGCAGTGGCTTGAGGAATGACTGAGAATTGTGGGAAAGAGACTACTATGAGCTGAGCTAGATGGGTGGCCTAACTTTACCTCTGCAATATGCAGAGAGGATATGCAGAGAGAGTAATCTGCATTATATAGTATCTAAGGTTTTGGTTAAATCTGAGGCTTCAGCTTTGGTGTAGCCTTTTAAACCCCAGGAAGTCATGGCCTCTGTCTCGAGGCTCAATCCCAGCTGGCACCACAGGGCATTAGCTCTACCATCCTGTCTCCACCCGGCTCACATTAAAGAGCAGCAGGTAGAGGTTACCAGGGAAACACGCATGCCTCCTTCAAAGTCTATCACCAGCACCTCAGCTAGACTAATATACATTGCTTAAGGCCAATTGAAGGATAAATAGAAGTCCTAGCCAGCTCTGTACATAACAATACAAGGAAATAGGGCCAGGCTCAGTCAAAATGGAGACAATCGCTCTCCTTTCAAGGACAGCTGCTCAGGTGGTGCTCCACAACTAGAGATAACAAAACATTTTATTACATAAACAATGATATTAATATAAATACTCAGTGGTATTCAAACAGCAAAGAAAACCATTCTGAAAGTGTTTCAGGCAATTCAGAGGATGGCATGGTAAGTATTTTTAATTCAATGACTTGGAAACATTCTAACAGATGTAATAAGTGAGTATGGATGGACACACATGTACATATATATCACGGATATATGAACAAGATCTTAGCCATTTATTTCTTTTTTTTCCCATAATTTTATTGAGAAGCAAATAGCAATGAGACAGTTTCAAACCTAATTGATAGGACAGTTCAATAATTAACATATTGCATATATTCTTCCTAGTTTTTAATTGCTGTACAAGATGTGGACCTGATAGCCTACTTACAAACAGCATTAGAAGAAATCCTTCTATTCATTAAGAGAATGCAACTATATATCTATACTAACCATTTCAATACACAGATACAAAATGGACATTCATCTGTATCCCCTTTTTTGTTAAGTTCCATCATTTAAATATTATAGGTGTGTAGACTCAGCAAAATATTTTAAAAGAGTTCAGTAGTCCATAATAGTATTGGGTCTTCCGCCTGACTGCCAATATAAGAAGTTATTCACCTGAGTCCCCTACAGTTCAACATAACATCATGACTTTACTTCGTATATTTCATTTTTATACTTTTCTGCTGGATGGTTAAGACCAAGGTAAAGCAGGACCTATGTAGCAAGAGTTGTAGCTTTTGGGTCTGATAAGGTCAGTGAAATTCCTTCAGGATTTATCCTGAGATCCTGTACCTCAGATTGTAGAATCTTTGTCAGTGTCACCAATTTGGATGAGTCATGGCCATTGCTTGATCAATGTGCTCTCTGTGAAAGCTTGAGAGAATGTTTTCTCTCCATGTGACTCTCCTTAGGCACACTCCAAATCATTGATCACTTTCCTCTTTGGCCCCATAATCTTCTTGATCAGAAAATTTGGGACACTGCCGAGTTACATGACATTACAGTACAAATTCTCATATGTCCTGAGTCTTAATTGACCTTGGAAGTCTAGGGCCAAAATTTTGGTTTATTTGTGGCCCTCCTTTTTCTCTAATTTTGGTCTGCAATCTTAGGTTGTTAACCATCCAGAAGACAAGCTTATTGTTATTACCATACAACCTAGGCTGTTAAGCTTAATCTCACTGTCTGAATATCAAACATCTTAGGCATAATATGAAACAGATATTTTTCATCAAGTATTGATATGTTTAACTCTAAGTCGTTATAGAATATGACGAAAAAACTTTTAAAAATTAGAAAATATTTTAAAAATAGGCATAAAGAATTATATACCTCATATGTTTGCACATAAGTCCAAAAGCCTTACTATATACAACCTTGAAGCAGGACAGACCTACAATATTCCTTTTCATATCTCTTGACTTCATTCACCATCGCTTTGTTTATTGAACAGTCATCTACTCGAGAGACAGCACAGCAGCACCTGGCATGTCCTGACAAGCAGCCAATATTCAGAAGACCAGAATGAAAGTCACTTCAAGCATGAAACTACTATTACAGATTACCATTTTCAGTGCAGTTGCTTAGTTCACAAGTATCAGTATATATAGTTAGTCAGGGTGAGAATTTTTCCAATTAACTGCTACATTCTGAAGTCTTCTGGAGCTTTTCAGGATCATTGCCTTGCCCATCTTCTACTATAACTGTACTGCTTGACAATGTCATGTTTCCTAGCTTTTCTCCTTTACCTCTTTTGATTAGTTATTCCTCGAGATCCTGCTTTCATTTGACTTGTATTATACATTTCTATTTGTAATTATTCTTTTAAGTTCTTATACTAAGAAAACTATAAGATATTTACACATGTGTGTCTGGTTTATTTCACTTATCAGTATATCTTCAAGTGACAGCCACTTTTATATAAAGGCATCCAGTTTATCATTCCTTATAGCTGAGTAATACTCCATTCTGTAAAAATATCATATCTCTTACAACTATTCCTCATGTGATGGGCATCTTGGTTATTTCCAAGATTTAGCTATCAAAAATTGTGCTGCTAAAAACACAGGCCCACATATATCATTATGATATGATGTTTTCAGATCCTCCAGCAAAATTCCCTTAAGAGGAAATAGCTGGTTTAAATGGGATTTCCAGTCCAACTTTTCTAAGGAGTCTCCATACTGATTTCCATAACGGTTGCACCAGTCTACATTCCCACCAGCAGGGGAGAAGGGTTCCTTTTTCCCCACAGCCTCTCCAACATTTGTTGTTGGGTGATTTGTTTTATGATAGCCATTCTTTCTGGGGTGCGATGATATCTAAATGTGTTTTAATTTGCATTTCATGGATGGCTATTGATGTGGAGCAACTTTTCATATATTCATTCGCTTCTTTAATTTCATCCTCTGAGAAGCCTGTGTTCATTTCAGATGCCCATTTAGGATTGGGTCTTTAAATTTTGGGGCCCTCGTGTTTTTCTAGTTCTTTATAAATTCTAGAGAGCAGACCTTCCCCTGAGCACTTATTTGTAATGATTTTTTCCAACTTTGTGGGTTGTCTTTTCACTTTGTTGTCAATTTCTTTCTTTTTTTTTTCTTTTTCTTTTTCTTTTTTTT
>NW_004524966.1:151440-155040 GCF_000260255.1 Octodon degus | reverse complement strand
ATGAAGAAACTTCTCAGTAAGAGCAGGTCTGAGTTGTTAATTCTTTGAACTTTTTCTCGTGCAATTTGTTTTCTGTTCATGAAGTCTTTACCTACCCCTATGTCTTCAAGAGTTCCTCCTACATTCTCTTCCAGGAGATTTATTGCCTCTGCTTTAATGTTTCGATCTTTATTCGATTTTGCCTTTAGTTTAATGCATGGTGATAGACCTGGGTCAAGTATTAGTTTTCGGCATGTAGAGAGCGTGAGACTCAGTTTTTCCAACACCATTTCTTCCAGTGAGTATGTTTGTCCCCTTTGTCACAGATAAGGTGGCTGAGTGTGCTCATAGGGGTTTCAGCATCTTCTAATCTGTTCCTTTGGTCCTCAGGTATATATTCTTGCCAGTAACATGCTGATTTTATCACAGTAGCCTTGCAATATAATTTAAAGTCTGCAATTATAATGCCTCCTGGATTGTCTTTGTTGCCCAGGATTCCCTTTGCGATTCTAGGTCTTTTCAGATTCCAAATAAATTTTAGGAATGCTTTCTCTAGGTCTGTGAGGTATGTTGATGGTAATCTGATAGGTTTTGCATTAAATTTGTACAGCAATTTTGGGAGTATGGCCATCTTCACAATGTTGGTTCTTTCTATCCAAGGGCATGGAATATCTTTCCATTTTCTGAAATCCTCTATGATCACTTTTTTCAGAATACTGTAATTTTCCTGAAAAGGTCTTTAATTTCTTTAGTTAGATTAATTCCAAGGTATTTCATTTTCCTCGGTGCTATTGTAAAATGTATTGTTTCCATAATTTCCCTCTCAGTGTGTTTGCTGTCTGTGTAGAGGTATGCTATTGATTCTGGGTACTGATTTTATAACCTGCTATGCTACTAAATCTCTGTATTAATTCTAGTAGCTTCTTGCAGGAGTTTTGGGTCTTCTAATTGAAGTATTGTGTCATCTGCAAATAAAGATAATTTAACTTCTTCTTTACCTATTCTTATTCCTTTTATTTCTTTCTCATGTCTAATAACTTTAGTTGATGTTTCCAAAACTATATTGAATAGGAGTTTTGATAGAGGACATGCTTGTCTTGTACCAGATCTAAGAGTAAAAGATTTCAGTTTTTCTTCATTTATGAGTATGTTAGCCATTGGGTCTTCCTAAATGGCTTTTACCAGATTGAAGTAGAGGCCATCTATTCCAATTTTCTGTAGGACTATGAATATGAATGAGTTTTGGACTTTGTCAACAGCCTTTTCTGCATCAATGGAAATGATAATGTGGTTTTTGGTTTTCTCTGTATTGATAGAGTGTATTACATTTATAGATTTTCAAATAATGAACCCACCTTGCATCCCTGGGATTAATCATATGAGGTCGTGGTTTATGATCTTGATGATTTAATGTATTCTATTTGCTAGGATATTACTGAGGATTTTGATATCTATGTTCATGAGGGATATTGGCCTGTAGTCGTCTTTCTTATTGCATCTTTTCCTGGTTTTTCTACCAGTATAACACTTGCCTCCAGGAATGATTTCGGTGGGGTGGCTTTCTTTTCAAATTCATGGAAAAATTTTGAAGAGTATATGGAGTAGATCTTCTGTAAATTTCTCATAGAATTCCGCTGTGAATCCATCCAGACCTGGACCTTTCTTTGTTCATAGGTTTATAATTACATCTCATATTTCATTGGCTGTTATTGGGCTACTGAGATTGGTGATATCTTGTCAATTCAGTTGTAGTAATTTGTACCTTTCTATAAATCTGTCCATTTTTTCTGTGTCTTCTATTCTGTGACAATAAAGATTCTCAAAGTAGCTATTGATAATCTTCTGAATTTCCACTGGTTCTGTGGTAATTACACCCTTTTCATTCCCTATTGCTTGTATTTGAATTTTTTCTTTCCTTTTTTGATGAGGATAGCTAGGGGCTTATCGATTTTATTTAATCTTTCAAAGAACAAGCTTTTAGCTTTTTTAATTCTTTGAATTGTTTTCTTCATCTCAGTTGAATTAATTTCTGCTCTAATCTTTATGATTTCTTCCCGTTTTTGGGCTCTGTATTTGGTTTGCTCTTCCTTTTCTAGTTGTTGAAGGTGCAGCATTAGGGTGTGTATTTTTTCCCATTCTGTTTTCCTAATGTGTGAGTTCACAGCTATGAATTTCCCTCTGAGAACTTCTTTCATGTTATCAGATAAATTCCGATAAGTTGTGCCTGAATTTTCATTGAATTATACATATTGTTAAATTCTTGTTTAAATTCATCTGAGACCAATTGGTTGCTGAGAAGGGCATCATTAATTTCCATGTATTTAAGGATATTTTCTGGTTTCTTTTGTCATTTATTTCCAGTTTCACTGCACTGTGGTCAGTTAATGTGCATGGGATAATTTCTGTTTTCTTACATATACTTAAGCATGACCTATGGAAGAGTATGTGGTCTATTTTAAAAAATAACCCATGTGCAGTTGAGAAAAATGTGTATTCATCTGTGTTTGCATGGGACACTCTGTACATGCCCACCAAGTCCATTTGTTTCAAGCTCTGGTTCATTTCTGTTACTTTTTTTCTAAGTTTTTGACTGGTTGAGCTATATTTTGGGGATAAGGGTGTGTTAAGGTTTCCTGTTAGAATTGTGGCATTGGATAATAGATTTTTCATGTCCATTAAGATTTGCTTTAAATAATTGTGTGCTCCTGTGTTTAGTGCATACATATCTGTAATTGTTACCTCTTCCTCTTGAATATTTTCCCCTAACCAGTATATAGTGGCCTTCTTTATTTCGCTTTTCATTGTTGCTTTGAAGTTGACACTGTCTGAGAATAGTATTGCTACCCCTGCTTTTTTCTGAGGTGCTGGGCCATGCAGTATTGTGTTCCATCCTTTGACTTTCAGTCTATGAATGTCTTTATGAGTTAAATGTGTTTCTTGTATACAGCATATTGTTGGATTTTTTTCCTAATCCACTGTGCCATTCCATTTCTCTTAATTGGTGAATTGAATCCATTAACATTGATGGTTAGAATTAAGATGTAGTGACTTACGATTAACATGTTATTCACCTGTTGTCGTTTACTCCCTTTTATCCTGTGTTTACTTGCTTACCCTATTTAATTGGTTGCTTCTGGTCTCATTCGTGGAGTTCTAATCATTTTGGTCCCTCTCTAGAACATCTTTCTGTAACCTGTGTAGGGTTGACTTTGTCATCATGAAATTCTTTAGTTGTTTTTTTTTTAATAAAGCTTTTATTATAAAGGAATTTTTCTTCCTTAAAGCTTCACACGTGACAATTTTTAAATAAGACCTTTTTGTTTACTTGTATCATTCAGCAGTTAATTTCCTTCATATTTTTAATGTCGTATTTTATAATTATTTTACTTGTTTGCATTTTCCCCCTTTTTGCTTGCTTAATTAATGTTCAAACCTTTCATTCCTAGTACTTATTCTGGTAACACCCAATTATCTCATTCTGATAAATTTTCGTATTCCATTCCTGATTATCTCCCTTTTACTGGGTACTTAAAATTACAATGATTCTTTACTATTAAAAAAAATAAGATATCAACATTTTCCCCTGCCAAAATAGTATCTTACTCAATTTAAAACTTTTTC
>NW_004524966.1:143852-151258 GCF_000260255.1 Octodon degus | reverse complement strand
AGGAGTAACCCTCCTTAAAGTATTCTTAGATTTGAAAATCATCTCCAAAGTGCTAGAAATCTATCACAGATAAATATATTTTCACTCCAGGCCATAAACATCTCAGTGCCTCAACTTTTTTTAATTTTCTTTAACTCTCTATTGTAGACAACAGAGCCCTGACACATAGTACGCATTCATACAGTTCTGCTGAAGACTTTTGTAAATTTATAAAAAAAGTTGAGGATTCTGTGGTTCCATGATACCCAATGCATTTTCTAAGTTTTCCAGCTTGTTGGCAGCCTTCTCTATATTGCCCTCCCTACACAAAGAGTAAAGAGTCAGCATTTTCAGTGCTTCCATATTTTGATTATCTTGAAGCAGCAATCTTTGTGCTGTCTCAACCATCTGGTCCCAATCCTGCAAGGCTAGTTGTAACTTCATTTTCTTTATAAAAGCAGGAAGGAAGCTTGGAAAGTTCACAATTATCTGATTCACAGTCTCTAGAGCACCAGAATAATTCTGGCGCATCTCAAGGCATTGTGCCTTACCCAGCAGAGCAAAAATATCCTTTCCATCCTGTAATCCCTCTTCAAAGCATCTTAGTGCTTTTTTAGCATAACGTTCTTTTCCTCTTGTAATATCAAGCCATGCTTTCAGAATTTGTCCCTCGTTGCTACTGTTGGGCATCTTTATCATTCTTTCAATGTATTCTCTTGCCTTATTGTGATGTCCAACACGCCATAAAAACAGGCATGCATGGTATAAAGCTTTCTGATCAGCTCCTTTATGTTGTTCCTTCACTCTGGCATCTGACTCCAGAATAGTTTCTCTATCTGGATTAGGACTCATTTTATGTGCATATATCAGTGCAATTAGTGAACAAAGTGACACATCTTGTTTATTTGTAATAGCCTCGAATTCTCGAAGAGCTTCTTGAATTTTACCTTCCATCAGTGTACCATAGGCATGATAAAACCTGAAGACGGGGTCACTGCTATACCTCTTCATTCCTTCACTGGCAACAAGTAACGCATGATGGAAATACCGCTCTTGACAATAATAATTAATCAATGTCTGCAGCCCCTTGGAGTCCATGGCCGCCGAGGCTCAGGGTCGTGCCCACTGCAGGAGGCCCAGGACTCGGCCTGTGAAAAGCTGCGAAGCACGCCCACGCCTGGACCCGCAAGAGGGCGTGGCTCTTTAGTTGTCCTTTATCATGGAAGTATCTCACTGCTCCATCAAACTCTAAAGAGAGTTTTGCAGGATATAGTAGTCTGGGTTGGAATTTGTTTTCATAGAGGACTTGAAGTACTCAGCTCTATGCTCTTCTTACCTTCATGGTTTGTGCAGAGAAATCGGCTGTAATTTGGATGGGTTTTCCTTTGAATGCGATCTGCTTCTTTTATCTTGCCGTTTTCAGTATATTATTCTTGTGTTGAATTTCTGGTATCTTAAATATTATATGTCTCGGTGTGTTTTTAATTGGGTTGAGGTGACTTGGCATTCTGTGTGCTTCAGTTACCGCATTATCATATTGTTTCCTCATATTTGGGAAGTTTTCTGATATTACTTTGCCCATATTTTTTTGATGTCTTTTGTATTGACTCCTTCTTTCTCAATGATACCTAATAGTCTCACATTGTTCATCCTTTCATCATCTTGCAGGTGACGGATTATTTTTTCTTGCATCCTAGTTGTTTCTAAGAGATCCTTTCCTATCTTTTCACTAGCTGCACAAGGGCCTTCAAGATCTGAAACTGTCTTCACTTTCACTTAAACGGTTTTGCAAGCTTGTGATTGAGATTTTAATTTCCTCTATATTTCTTTGACTCTGCTTCATGTGATCTGTTTCTTTCTTGTATTGCTCATTCAAGGAATCCATCCTTCTTTAACCTCCTCTATTTTTTTTTATCAATGTCTTCTTTAGAAGCTGTTATTCTTTTACTGCATTTTTTTTTCAGATTTGGTTTCCTCCCTATGTTTCTGTAGTTGATTCTTTAATTCTGATGCTATGTGTTCTGAGATTTCTTTTTTTTTTTATTTTAGAGAAGAATTCTACTCTGAGTTCCTCTATAACTTTGTGCTATTGTTTATTTACTATCGACGCTATTAATTCATACATTTGAGCTGAGCTAGTGTCCTCTGCACTTGTTCTGGTTGGGCTATGGGTTTCCTCCATATGTTTCTGCATTTGATTCTTTACTGCAGATGTTGTTAATTTAGGAATTTATTTTTTCATTTCCAATCTGAGTGCCTCTATACCTTTCTGCAGCTGTTTCTTTATTACAGAATTCGGTGATTCATTGCTTTCAGCTGTGTGATTCCCAATTTGTTCTGTGTTAGTGTCCTCTGCACTTCTTACGGGTGGGCTTGGGTTCTTAGATTGCACTTTGCTCTTTCTTGTTGTCATTTTTTGTAGCACTGTCTTCTGACCGTTGTTGTAGATCTTTGTTGCAGTTATAGCCTTAGCACCTACTGAAGTTAAGGTGTAGATCTACAAAGTTTGGATTTATCCAGCTCTGCCTCCCTTGGGTCAGGCTTCTGTGCTCAGTTTCTTCCTGTAGCTGCTCTTGGCAGTGAACCTGTTTTGCCACTCTGGCAAGATGTTCTACTTTTGAACTAGCTTGGTGGTTCTGTCCCCTACACTCTCTGCAGGAATTGCACTGAAGGTTTTCACCCCAGGCCTGTAAGCCAGGCCAGAGTTGTGTCTGGCGGGTACAAGTTGGAGTAGTGGGGAGAGGCAGCTCTCCCACACACTCACCAGGCCTGGACTAGGACTGGATCTGTGGATCCGAGAATGTGACAGAAATTCCTACTCTGTGGGCGGGGTGTGGGTGGGTATAGGGAGTGATGGGGTGCTTCCGAAGAATGTGAAAGAGGGTGTCACCCATGCTGAGCCTGGGCTGGGACCAGTAAGTCCCAACAGCACAGGGTAGCTGGAAGCTCTTCCACACACTCACCGGACCTGTGCTATGAGTGGGTCTTAGCCATTTATTTCAAGAATTGTTAATATCTTACTTGAAGAGAATAAGAACGCAGATCTTTTTCCTCAGTCATAAGCAATTGCCATGCTAATTTTCTTCTAAGGCTTACATTATTAAAAGACCAGCTTCTAATCAGACAAGCCCTTCTTAAGTAAACAAATGAAAATCATATGGCACTGTAGACTAATTTTTTAAGAGTGAGAAAAAACAAAAGAGGAATGGAATGGACAGAAGGGGAGGGCAAAATAGGGGAAGAGAAGAAAGGAAAAACCCAGTCCCATTGAACAGCTCAGTACCAAATTGCAATACATGATACAGGAATTTTTACAAATGCATTTTGTGAAATCAATATTTTGTAAATTTAATGAAAATATTCTATTTTCTTTTCATGTAAGTTTTAGGTAAAGGAGAAAACTACTAAAACAACAGGATAAATTAATAAACCAATATTTTTCTTTACACTATTCACCATAATATACAATGAAAATTTCAACACTTTTAAGAGAAAAGGAGATTCATACAGTACTTGTTAACTTCTAGTATAAAATTAATATCAAACAAAGAATGTTAATGCTATTGTGAAGAAGCTAAATTGCTTTTTAAACATTGAAAATAGATCAGTGATCTTAAAGGACTTCACGTTGGTAAATGCTAATATGGGTGTGTTAGTATTAGAAAGAAATGAAAGAACTGAATCTTTACATTCTTAAGAAGCCAGAAAATTTTCAGTAGTTCATGAAGAAAACTAAATTGAGTAGTGTTATATTCAATATTTAACAGCTTGGCATTTCTAAAGCAATATGCATTAAACATAAGATATCTATGTCATTAAATCACTGTAAAAATTAAAAAGTAGAGGTAGTAGTAACAACTATACTAAGAATTTTTTATTGAGATTAGGGAAAATCTCTTTAAAAGAAGTTAAAAGACAATATACAATCATATAATGATATAAATGGCAAATAGTACTTTTAATGAATTTCTTATAGCCTTTTAGTTGGTACAAAAATCAAATCTTAAGAGGGTTTCTTGTATAACAGCATGAACTCTGCAGATATTCTCTCTATGAAAATTTGTAGGAAGTATTTTAAAAATTAAATTTTGGGGCAGAGGTTGTCATTCAGTAGAATGATGGTGCTTGCTTTGCAAGACCCTGGGTTTGATCCTGAAGGTACATGTGCACAAAACAAGTCACTAGAAATTTCCCTAAAAGTATATAGAAAATTAAGAAACACTAACAAAAAAAATGTACTGAAAATTTTCAGGAACAGTGAGAGTCTCTGAAATTTGAATAAGGACCTATTGTTTTCCTCTCTCCCTAATCCCAGCCCTGTGAGATGAAAACTACAATTTTAAGTTCTTATAACCAAGCACTAAAAGCACCTTTTCCCCACAGCTATGCATCAGAGTATCTCCCAAAGTCTTTCTGGATGTCTTTCTCATACATCACCCATCACTTTGTTGTTGAATTTAATAACAGGTTTTGTGAGATAGGTAGGCCAGCTTTATTAGAATTCTGAGAAATTTTCTAGGAAATTCACTTCTGTTCTTAACTCAACAGGAAAACCTAGAGAAAAATAAATATTTCCTGAAGTAAACAGAGGCAGAGACTAGTAAGGTACACACACAGTTGTAGAGAAAGCACAGCGTACTTTCCAGCCTTGTTGTCAACCACCTACTAATACAACCCAACTATAGAATGTATTAAAAATAAATAAAAAAATAGAAAATAAAAATAAAATTTTTTAAAAAGACAGAAAAGGAGGCCGGGGAGATGGCTCAGTAGATTAAGCGCTTCCCTGGAAAGCACAAGGGCCTGAATTCAATCCCCGTTTCTTCCAAAGGAAAAAAAAAATGTATATACTCATACCCAGAAGAGGGGTGAAGGACAGCTTGAACTGAATTCTTAGGTAGCCAACCTTCAGGTCCAGGCTGACTCCCTGTAGCTGACCAAGTTGGAACAAGACCCATGACACATTCCAAAAGCTACTCCCTCTTGGGGGTTAAAACAGTCATTGAAAGATCACCTCTAGACTTTGCCCAGAATAGGGTTGACAAAGCTGCAAAAAACAATAGCATGCTGCACTGACCCCATGCTCGGGGAGTGCTGAACCAGTAACCATTTCCAGACATGGTGGCTCACACCTGTAATCTCAGCTCTGGGGAGGATGGAAATAAGAGGATCACAATGAGCCAGAGCTGTGTAGTGAGACCCTGTACCAAATACATAAAAGAAAAAGAAAAAGAAAAAAAGAAACAATAGCAAATAAAAAATAAAATAACACATCTTAATTCTTTTTTATCCACTCTCCATCCCTATTGTTCCCTGTAACTGTTTTTTCTCTTTTCATTTCCAACAGCTCTTTTTCTATTTTTTCTTGTTATAATTTTTTAATTTATTTTCTTTTCTCTCACAACTCTTTCTCCATGATTTTTAATATTAAATCTTATTTATTAAGTAGTAGTAGCAGGAAATAAATATAGGGTGACTACTAATTGTGAAGCAGTATATAATTACTTTTGCTTAGATCCTCTGATTTTAATTTCAGCAGTTGCAGTTTTTACAGTTTCACTTGAGGATCATCCAACCACAGTAAAACTTTGGAATATGAGTACCTTGTGCTGTCAGTGTTACACAAGATAAGAAATCATTTCTCACAAACTTTATTTGATAACTAAGCAATGACCTGAAATATGATTAGTAGATGATGCCGCCCTTCACACCACCACTATTGAGCCAAATAGCAAGAGTTTATGGGGCAGATGGTATCGTTGGTAACTAGGGAGGCCTGAAGCCTGAGTCTATGTGAGCAGGTCCTCACAGAAGCTAGTCTAATAAATAATCCACAGAGGCTATTAACTAGCTTCTGATAAATGGGGGATGGGACTGAAGCTTGAAAGCTTATAAGGTCCATCTGATTTCTGGGGACAGTTAGGAGCCAGGAATCAGAGGAGCTGACCTGGTCCTGGAGTGCACTTTGTGACTGGAACTGTTACAGAGCCAAATCCCTGTACTAGGTACAGTGAGTTATTACTGGTCCTCATTTTGGTCTAGGAAGTTTACATTTATAATCCCATGGATAATTTTTGGAATAGCATCAAGTTAATTCCAATCTATCACTTCTAGGGCAACCCATGGAAAAAATTAAAAAAAAAAAAAAAAACAACCTAAGGCATATTCATTCTTTCAGGGAGCCAAAGTGTCATAAGTCCAGCCATAGTGATGGCTATCTGGAACAACAGCCTCTACCCAAAGCCAAACCAGGGTTTTATTCATTCATGAAGAAAGAGGGGGCTTGAGGGTGCATGTCTGGAACAATGGCAGGAAGTAGGTGAGTGCCATGAACTGGGCTAGGTAGGAGGCCTACATTGACCTCTGCAATATGCAGAAAGAATAATTTACATCATACAAATAAGATAGTATTTGAGTTTTTGGGTCAGTGCTTTAGCTCTGATGTGTAAGCCCTAAGATGTCATAGCCTCTATCTCGAGGCTCAATCTCAGTAGACAGTGTGGAGCATTGGCTCCTTTCCACCTGAATCTGGCCCACACTAGGGATCAGCAGGTGGGGGTTTCTGGGGAAACATGCCTGCCATCTTCAAAGACTACCTCCAGCACCTTGGCTAGAACAATATATGCATTGCTCAAGAAAATTAATTAAAGGGATAAGGAAAAGTCCTACCCAGCTTTGCACATATCAATATGTGGAGATGGGGTCTGGTTCAACCAAGATGGAGACAATTCGTCTTCTTTCACAGAGAGTTGCTTAGGTGGTCCTCCACACTATGATCATACTGGAACCTGGGACTGTTGGGACTGCTGGTATCTGCAAAAGGTTGGATGTTCAGTCAACTGATATCAGCTAGAATGTGGGGCTATGGGAATCTGATTGATACTAGCTTTTAATAGGCAGATTCAACGTTGGGGTCCACGGGAAAGTCTAGTTCTCACTTCCAGTCATTCCGCAAAGCAGAGGCTATCTCTTCACACTGGATTGACAGATAGATGATCAGAGTGATATAAAACTGCCTTCCTCACTTCTTAAATATATCTTTGTTATGTTTTATGCTATAACCATGTACCGTATTCTCTCACCTGATTGTCTTAGCTCTTGGAAAGTTTTGCATGCATTTGTTGTTCAAATTGCTGTGCCTGAAGGGCGATAAGCAGTACAAAATTTTCTATCTTGCCCATTGCTTTGCAAGCAAAATTATGTTGAGTTTTTAAAACTAGACATGATAGCTGTTGACATTTATATTTGGTTTAACCATTAGTATTGTGATTTTTATCTTTCTATTTAAACAACATTTTGTCTTTGCTTATGGGACTATTCATCAAAATAGGTATTAAAATAACATTGGAAAATGATATTTTAGGAAAATGTACGATCTTTATCTAGCAACTAACAGTAAGAAGGGGGATGAAATTTGAAAGATATAT
>NW_004524966.1:142858-143362 GCF_000260255.1 Octodon degus | reverse complement strand
GAAAGGAGTGGCTTGACCTAGTGATCTCAGAAGCATGTTCAAGCTCCAAAGTTCTGGTTCTGTGATTTTAATATTTAACAATATGCATAATTGTGCTTGTGCTGCATAATTAGGCACGAATGACAAGCAGCTCACAATGAATGGCTGTAATTAATTTTACTCCTACAGAGAACAACTCTATTTTTGTCTTTCCCTTCCCATTTTATTTTCCCCCCATATATTTACTTATTTATTTATTTATTTATTTATTTTTGGCCATTTATTTACTTATTTATTTATTTTTATTTTCTTCCAAAGTTTTATTGATAAACAGATAGCAATGAGATAGTTTCAAATCAAATCGGAAGTACAGTTTCAACAAATAATACAATGCATATATTCTTCTTAGTGGTTAATTGCTATAAAAGATGCGCACTTGTGATCCTATATACAAACACCATTAGAACAAATCATTCTATTCATTAAGAGAATGCAACTATATATCTATCCTAACCACTTTGAATA
>NW_004524966.1:130209-142758 GCF_000260255.1 Octodon degus | reverse complement strand
GGGGTGGGGGAGGCACTGCGGAGTGGTGGGGGGCGGCCCAAGGGGCTGGGAGTGGGTCCGGCCCACGCTGCACCTGGCTGGGTCTGGTCAGGCCGGCGCAGGTTAGCAGGAAGCTCTCTGCGCACTCACCGGACCTGGGCTAGGACTGAAACATATATTTTATTATAATGTCACAAAATATTTATTATTATAAAATGGCTTAAAATTATTTACCATTTGCTATTTGTAATTTTGAGCAAGTCCAAGTTCAGTCTGTCAAAACTAATGCACAAAACTGTGTATAAAATGTGCTCCAGTGTAATTCCTCTCATGTAAAAATATGTGATAAGAAAAATGTATAAATAATGTATCTAATAAAAATGTTATAAAATCAAGGACATTCTAATGCTTTGGGGAATTCTTTAATATAATTGAGTTTATTAAATGCAATTCTTTATTCTTATTTCTGTTAAATTACTCTAAATTCATTGATATTATTTTTCAGAGATTTATGATAATGTATATTTGAGAATTTTTATATAATAACATCAGTGTTATAAGTTTAATAATAGAGTATTTAAATATTTATTTATTTATTTATTTGATACAAGGTCTTGCTACACTGTTCAGACTCATAGTGATCCTCCTATCTCTCCTTTCTCAGGGCTGGGATTACTGGTATGCACCACCTTACCCAGTTTTGGGTCTGGCATGGCACACCCAGGCTTCCAGGCCAGCATGTCATGCAGTACTAGGTATCAAAGTCAGGTCCTTATGCTGGCCAGGCAGGTGCTTAGACCACTGAGCTATCTCCCCAGCCCTGAATAGGGTATTTAAAATAAAAGAAAAATCCACATCTAGAATTCCAAAGAAATAGGCTTTCAAATGCCTTTATTTAATAAAATCATACTGTGATGAGCAATAATTGATGGTAACTTAGAAATGGCCATTGCAGAAATCAGAAAGGGAACTATGAAAATATCAGGAAGTGTGAAGAGAAAATAATTAACATACTGATTATAAGATGTTTATGGACAATGCATATAGAATTACTTTGTAAGTAAATAAAAATGTGTGTATAGAGTTTATGTATGTAGTTTGATCAGGCACCAGAATTAAAATTGTTTTCACTGTAATTATTTAGAATTGGTAATTAGTAAACTGGGTCCTTCACAAAAACCAAGAGTAGAGAGAAACTGAATGTTCAGTTCAGCTGTATAGTAAACTATCCTTATCTGCAGTTTCACTTTCTATCATTTTCCATATACTATGGTAAACTGTGACACAGAGATATTAAGTGGAAAATCATAAAATACACATTAAAAATTTTGCGTGTGATTTTCAGCAGAATGATGAAATCTTGTGCAGTCCTGTTCTACTTTACCTCAGAAATGAATCAAACCTTTGTCCAATAGTTCTAATTCTACCAATCTTATGGTTGAACATTTGGCAAAACATAAAATACAATAGACAAACTTCTATGGCATATGAAGTTTTGGGATTGTCCGGCTTCTTTTTTTGTTTGTTTGTTTTTTCTTTGACTGTGCTGGTGTTTGTCTGTGTTTTTTTTTTTTTTTTTTTTTTTTTTTTTTCACAACCGGAGATTCAACTCAGGCCCCTGTGCTTGCCAGGGAAGCATTTATTCTACTGAGCCATCTCCCCAGCCCCTGGAAAGTCAGAATTCTTGTGGCTAAAACAAAGATTTCTCCAAACTGATCAGTATTTATTGGGTCTTTTTTGTATCAAGAAAGTACAGAGAAAGTGCCTGCAATAGCTGAGATAAAAAGGCACAGAAGTGCGCAAGGCCTTGAGAAATGGAACAAAAACATTCCAAGGAGCAAATATTTGCTGAATCAGAAATCAGTCTTATCTCTGAAGTTGGCAGTACTGCCCTTAAAGTTCGGAGATTCAGCCCAGACAACTGCAGCATTATCTTGCTTTGAGAGATATCAGTGTCACAGATCATTGCAGGCCTCTACAATGACCAGTGGCATGGAAAGTTCTATTTCTGCAAGCCAGCTGCTGGCTCTTCAGGCAAGTCATTTAAGCTTGAGTCAGACTCATAAATTAATATAGAAAAGCCAATTGATTAATTCTAAAACCTGCTTAGTGCTGCTTCACTGTGGCCTCTGTCAGTCGGAGCCATCCATTAGTTACTTAGCCATTGCCCATGTCAAATTAACCATCATAATGTTTGTTTTCAAGTATCCTTTATTTTACTTAATATCCCTAAAGTGCAAGAGCAGCAATGCTGTCTAAAAAGCCATAACATGCAATTTTAATTTTGCAACTTCAGACCTCTGATGTGGGTTTAAGATATATGCCTTGTGAAAAAAAGGGGTAAACTGCTGTAGGAAGAACATTTTCCAATAGTATTCACTATAATCTCTTTATATTCTAATTTTGTTATAGCTACAGTGCAAAATTCTATGTGAAACTGCTAGTTTTACACAGTGACACAACCAAAAACAAATATCCAACTACTGTACTTAGATGCCTTTATCTTCCATATCACTTTGCATTTGTACAAAAGAAAGGCATATTGCTAGAAGTAAAAGGTCAATGTATACAGTATATTTTCTGCTTCTGAAGCTTACTTATAAACTTCCTTAATTAAGGATAAATTATTTGTAACTATTTGAGAAATTACAAAAAATGATGAAAATGTATCATTAGCAGCTGCAGCAAAATGACTCTTAAGTAAAATGGCCCATATTTTTATTTTAAACATAGGTTAAACAGAAACAAAAGTAGAGCCAGAAAAACTTTTGTTCAATAACATGTATTTTTAAGCCATCACATATTTCTATTCATTATTTAAACATAACAATTTTAATGAAGGTAAAACACATGAGAAATATCAATTAATTTCAACAAGGAAGTGTAATGCCTGGCATTCTTCAGAAAATTGCAGCAGAATTTGTATATCTGGATCATCATGTGATTATTGACATAACTCAGAGATGCACTGTGAATTAAATGTTAAAATTCTCAAATGTTAACTATGTCAGTTAAGTTAATAAAATAGGAAGAGAAAATAAATCATACGTTTTAATGTGTTTTATAAATTCTCAACCAAAAAAAAGAACAATTTGTGCCAATTGAAAGAGAACATGAATTGGCATTTAACTGTCTTATCTTATCTACCAATATTCACTTCTACAGCCCTCCTATGGAAGTTATCTGTCACAGATGACTACACACAACATTATTTCATTATTTTGTTACTTTGTATCATGAGGAAAACCCTCCCCTTTTTTGTTTATTATTTTAGTCTACTTTTGGAATATAGTTTAGTGTACAAAAATACCTTCGTAAGGAAAAATATATAAATAGAGATACATGATAGAGAGATAGCTAGACACCCAGACTGAGAAATAGATGGTATAAAGACACCTTTTACAAATAAAATTTCAGTGGAATAAATTCTAGATCCATTTTAAACCTGATCAGTCTCTTACCATTTGTTTTACAGAAATACAGGCTGAAAAATTAAATAAGTATTACATAAAACAAAATTATCTGAAACAAAACATGTATAATGAGAGCATTTTTTTGAGTATGTGATAAACTAATCTCCAGAAGTTCTGTTGAAAAACCTGTCAAGACAATTTAAATTCTTAGATGTAAAATAAGAACCAGAGTCTGGGTATGGATATATGGAGTGAACACTGTGCTTAATTTCTGACCTTCTGTCAAATACAGAGTGCAGATAAAAGAAATATAAGTAGTTTAGAAAGATTTTTCCTAAGGCCAGAGCTATAGATAAAATAAAGCTTTAGTGAAGATGATCCTGTAAGGACATTCCCGCTCTGCCATTCACTGTGAAGTTACCCCAAGATCTCGAGTGTGCACATTCATATTATGCCATCAGTTGTGTCAGCATGACAAGGACAGAGAAGGTTGATAAACATCTGTGATTTATAGATAGAGACAGCTATCCACAGTAATTATACAGTTTTAAGGTGACATGCTTTTTAACAGTTTCAGCTGACTTTACTGTGTAAGAAAGTAAATGTTCTATTAATCATGCAATGTTCCATGATAGCCTAGAATTACAATTTCCATGATTAAAATATTATGTATACTTCATATATTTGAAATTGTTATCACAGAAACCATAAGGTAGAAAAAGTTAGTTTCTTGAACAGACAGCTATTTAATCCTTTAGAACATATATGAATATACTAATGGTATGAAGTGCTGTGGATGGCACTATTCCTAACTCTTTTCTCCTGGTATGACTTCTTAATATGACTAGCCTCTTTGCTTCTACCCCAGTGGTAACGAGTCATATAGTCAAAGTTGAAAATGACCATATTTTCAATGAGTCACTATTTTCATATTTTATGTAAATATAGAGGAAACAATGGGCTGGCCCTCATTCTGGCTAGATACTTTTAAATTTTCCTTTTCTTCTTTAGTGGGCTAAATTAGTATGTAGAAAGTATCTATTTGAATTACTTCATACATAATAAACACATTTTGAGACATGTCAGAAGTATTTGACTACTATAGGGAATTGTCTTTCCATCTCCTTAACTGAGCACCACACTCAAATGTTATAAATACTGTGAAATGTATTTATTAAAGTAGATCCCAAAGGGTTTACAGAATAAAAGTGCAGGTAGCTAATATGGATAGAGTGCCTATGATAGTAGGTACTTATAAGGACTTCAAAAACATTAATGCATTTGATTCTTATAATAATCATAAAAATTAAGCATTATTATGACATTTTAGAAATTTCAGATCAAAGAAATGAAGATAGATTAGGTGACTTGTCCATGGTCCTCAAATATGTGGGGCTTGAAGGCATTAGTACATAGTATATTTTCACCATTCAAAAAGGAAAGAACATAAGAAAGAGATGATAAAGTCAGACAATTTCTTATGTATATTTACATACCATATAGTAGATATAATTTTTTCTTTATTATATTCCTGTGTTCATATTTAAAATCAGCTTCTTCATTAAAATATTTATGTTGTGGAACATGGTGTTAAGTTTCTTAAACATATATGGTGGTTAATATTTTAACACACATTGGACACTTTCATCATTTTAACATATAGGATAACATATTGACAGGATTAGGGTGCGGCTATTTCTAGGAATCATTGTTATATTTAGCATACCTCCCAAAGTCACTAATGAGTTAAGTGACCCCTGACAATGAGTAAATGCATTAGGTAACAGTTAAGATTCTTTTTTTTTCCATGTAGCTCATTACATGTGGTACAACATCAGAGAAGAAACTTCTCCCATTAAATTCCTTTGATCTCAAAATTTTTGTTTCCCCCCAATGGAAAAATCATGACTGGCTTATGATCTATTAACTTACTTTTTCATTACCACATACTGTTGCTTTATGTATCTTTTTGGGACCACTGCTGTGCACAGTTAGTTTTAGAGTCCAATAGATGTCTGTCCTGTTGGTCAGAATAGTCCCTTAATTATATTCAAAGGCACTTTAGCTACAAGGCTGAAAATTCTATTCCATATTTCTTTTCCCTCCGTAAGTCAGATTCAGATATATTGCCTTTATAAGTCAACTGAACTTTCACAATATGACAAATGTGCTGAAAAGCTAAATGAATTTAGACATATTGATAAGAATAGCAACAACAAATATATGATTTTAATTTGATTATAAATATTTATCGTTATGAAATTATATATATACATATATATATATATTAAAGAAGAGAAAATAAAGAACAGAAATTAATCGCTGAAGATCAAATTTTGAACAAATTATGAAACATCATTATCTTGGAATTATTAAACTTTGTAATAACTGAAACCGAATGTATTATCAGCAAGTCTGTAATGCAATTACTCTTATTTGGATGAATACTTTATGTCTGAATCAGTGTGAGTGCTTTATCATCATCTGCCTGGGCTCTGTCTCACTGGCACTGGTGTAGGTGCTACAGGGACTCTCTCTTTTAGTTAATGTTTGGGAAATCCTGCATAAATAAAGATTAGAATATATATTAGGTTATGTAAGAAATTTTAGTTCACTTAAGAAATTTTATGTGTGTTAACATTTGATAATTTGAGATAAAATATACTGACAGAAGTTCTTCAAACATAAATATCAATAGAAATGAAAACATAGTAATGGTAAATATATGAGTAAGCCAAAATGAATACTTAAAACATAATGATTCACTTGTGGTTTGAAATATAAATAGATATAAAAGGAAATATAGAAGATAACCAGTGCTGGAGAGGCTGAAACAGAAGGATCATTATGAGTCTGAGCTGTGTAGTGAGACCCTGTATCAAATACATAAAATTAAAATAAAATAAATATTCTGTTTCTAGAATGACTGAATAACTATAGTCTAATTTAGTAGCCTAAGAATGTATAATAATCTGTCATGAAGTAATTAAAACAATTTTATTTTACCAAATTAAAAAAAGAAATATGAAAAACAATTAATCTAGAGTAGTCAAAAGTGGTAGAACACACACCTAGGTCAAACGTAAAACAACTAGTAAGATAATAGAAAATGATAACTAAATGAGAGATAATTACTAATTTTATCAGTGGTGGTGTTAAATATAGTTGCACTAAACAGACCAATTTATTGTTTTCTAAAAAGATGAAAAGTCATATCATTTCAACAGGAGCAGTACTCTGATAATTTTAAGAATTTTATTAACACTTTGGATTCTTTAAAAAGTGAGATATTGTGGTATCTCAGTGTATGGACTTAATATTTTCTATCATTCTGGGGAAGATGGCTATGTTTATGTTTATGTTTGTCACCTGATGCAGAGTTCAAGAATAGAAGTAAAATTTTGCCAAGCAATTCTGTTTGCCAAACGAACTGTAAAGGGAACCTTTTAAATCAACTTAATACTATATGTCATTTTACCATTTCCTGAAATCATACAAACTATATGATATTATTTGCAAGGTAGCTTTTTCTTTCCACACAGCACAATTCTTTTTTTTTTAATTTTTTTTCATTTTAATGAGAAAAAATAGCAATGAAATAGTTTCATAACAGGTTAGTAGAACAGTTGCAATAATGAATATATTGCATATTGTTGTCTTCATAGTAGTTATTTAGAGGACAAGATGCAGACATTCTGGTATAACTTGCATTTCTTTAATGGCTAATGATGACAGAGATCTTGTACATACATTTCTTGGTCTCTCTCTCTCTCTCTCTCTCTCTCTCTCTCTCTCTCTCTCTCTCTCATTTTAATTTTGGAGATAGAGCCTCACTGGGTAGTTCAGGATGCCTTTGAACACACTTTGTAACTCAGGCTGGCCTAGAACTTGCAGTGATTCTCATGACTTATCCTCCTAAATTCTGGGATTATAGGTACGTGACACCATACCACATAATACCTTTTGTTTTTCATGTATAAGATAAAGTATTTTGTCCATTTAAATTTATTTTCTTATTGTGAAGTATTTGTTTTAACATATGCTAGATAAAAAAATTAACATATATACTTTTCAAATACTTTCTTCTTATCTTGGTTAGCCTTTCAATTTTCTGAACAGTGTCTTTTAAAGATTATCAGATTATAATTATAGTGATGTCTAATTTATCAATTGATTTCACTCAGGATCAGCATTTCTTTTTCCTATTATTTGGCTTTATTTTGTTATTTAAAGTATTTACATTTTAGAAAAGACCAGTGTTCCTTATGTTCTAAAAGATCTTGCCCAATTCTGGCTCACAAAGTTGTTTTATAAAAATTTTCTAGATTTAGTATATCTTTAGATTTATGACGCATTCCTAATAAACTTGTGTACCATCAATGGAATGAGATAAAGATTAATTCTTATCACTACCAGTGCCAAAATATTCCAACAGCATTTGCAGAACATTACAGTAGACTGCTAATATGTTCTTTGAATCCTCAATTCCTGTGAATGCTATTTTATTTGGGAAGCAATTTTTGCACATGTAATTAAGAACATTGAGATGAGAATATCTGAGATTCTCCAAGTCAGACCTAAATATCATCACAAGTTTCCTTATAAGAGACATTGGGTGCACATATCCAAGTACATAATAAAGTAAAGACAGAGGCAGACATTGGAGTGATCCATTAATTAATATTGGCAGTTACTAGAAGTTGGAAGAGTCAAGGAACAGGTTATCTTCCACAGAAAGTGAAACTCTGTCAATGCTTGACTTTAGATCAGTAAAATTAACTTCAGTTTATGGGTCCCCACTAAGTTGAAAGGTTACCATTCCTGTGCAATAAAATTCAGTTTAAGGTAATTTGTTAATGACCTAGGAGCATTAATAGAACACATTCACTTTACATACATTCATTTATCTTTATTTGATCAGTTGTGACTGTCTTGATATCCTAAATCCATTCAAAATGTTTACTTTCCATGGTCATCTTGATTTTAGAGAAGAGCCAGAAGCCACACAGTACCAGATTTGGTGAATAAAATGAATGAGAAAAAATATATGTATTTCAAAAATTCTTACAAACCTACCTTTTGTTGGATGGCACAGGGCAGCAGCATTCATTGTATGCTTTCCAATCATAGCTGACAAAGGACTTCATGAAAGAAAACACATGGAAATTCAGGTATTTAGAAAACATTGTGGAGTTTGGCAGCCAGACAGGAAAATTGTCCTCATGTAGGAGGACATGAGTCTGTGCCACGAGCTCCTTGTACATCATTTAATCTTGTCCTGAACAAGATGCTAGAGATAAGGGCTATTGGCTCCGTTTCATATAGTTGGGGCAACCGCCTAAGACTGCATTGCTGGGAAGTGAGGAATTGAGATGTGAGCCCAGGAAATCAGACTCCAGAGCTAGTCTTCACAGTATGTATGCTACTTTGGAATCCTTGGACTGAGAAAGAAGTGTAAATATGACAGAAATCTTACATAACAACAGAAGACTCCTAAGATTGGTGATTAAGACATTGTAGATGATCAAACTCAGAATAGTGGCAGGTCATTCTGAGGGAGAGAAACTGAGGCCCATTTTGGACAAGCTGAGCCCAAACTCTTTATGAATCATAAAAGTAAAGATGTCCAACATACATAGGAAAATACACAACTAGTTCAGAAAGAGAGTCTGCTAAGAGGTGGTGGTGGCAAATTCTGGGAAGAGGCAAGAAAAGAGGTGGGGAATAAGAAAGAAAAATAAAACCAAGGGCAGATCATTGGAAAAGTTAGAAAACCAATACAATTTCATCATGAAGCTTGCACATAATTTTATCCCTGAGAATTTAAATAGTTACAGCCACAATTCACTCGTACTTGGAGAAACCACTGCACTGCAGAGCACCATGAGCCTGTAAATCAATTAAACCCTAATTACAAAGCCAAACAGCATCTGTTCCCATCCTGACATAAAATCTACTAAACCGAATCTCTGGCAAGAATAAGTTAACAGTTTTACAAGTTGCTATCTCACCAAGCTGTTTTTCTTCATACAGATTCCATAACACCATAAGCAGCTTCAGAGTCAGCAGAATGTTTAGAGATCACATGATCTAACATCTTCATCTTATAAATGAAAAAATCTGAGGCTCAGAAAAGTGACCTCAGGTCTCAAAGGAAGCTTTTTCCTAAGTGAGTTCATTGAGATTTACACTACCTAAGTGCTTAGGGACCCTACATTATATTTATATATCCATTCTTCTTGAGAATAAAAGCCACTTCAGGATTTTAGGAATAAATCAAGGGAGTATAAAATAGGCTACATTGTGAATAATTCGAAAAATGTAGATTCCTGTGCCATACCTCTAATCAATTGAACTAGACTCTCTGGAAATAAGACCCAGAAATAAGTACTTTTAAAGTTTCCCAGGTATTTCTCATCTGTAGCAAGACTGAACGTTATTGACTTTGAGATATTTAATGGGAGCAGAAGTACAGAAAAATAGTATAAAAAATAATGACTTCCAAAGATGCTTCCATATTAATCTCTATATCTATGGAATGTATTATCGTAAGTATTGGTCAGTCTTCCTCTGCTGGCATAAAATATAAGACATCTATCACTGCTTAATGTGAAGAAGATTAATATGGCTGATAGATTCAGAAGTTTTAATCCACTGTTGGTTGGTTCCAGGGTAGAAATGTGTGGCAGAGCAAAGCTGCTCACATTATGACAGTAAGGAGGCACAGCTTAGGAGAATCAAAAGGGCAAAGGACCAAAGGCTCACACTTGGAAACTGGGAAGAGATTGAAATGTTTGACAGTCTCACCTCTCTTGATCATCCATCTCTGATTATTGCTGTTGTTAGAAAAATAAATGTAGGGGACCCTGCCCCTTAGCTCAGTTCTTGAAGTGGCTGCTTCAACAACGCAGTCAGGCTCAGGTTGCTGTGGTTAGATCCCCACAACTCAAGCCAGCCAAACCTGCCCTGAAGGCATTGGGAGCAAAAAAAGAAATATAAATGTAATATCTTGCTGAATGCATATTTTTCAAGCTCAAGGAAACTTCACTATATCATCCATGTTTATGATCTCACATGTCATGCATTTCTGATTACAGTTTCAACTTGGTAATGATGAGAATGTTGGAGATTGTCTTGCTTACACAATAAAGAGCCATCACTTAGACTCCATTAATTTCTAACCACATCATTCACTTTTCTCTCTGTGAAATCAGTTTCCTAACATATTTCTTGCTACAGTCTGATGTGCACTTAAGTTTTAGTCTCTAATGCCTATGTCACCTGCATATTGCTTAAAACCTTTTAAAAATGTACAGGGTCTACAGCGTCTTACTACACAGATTGGATTCATAATGATCCTCTTGTTGTCAGCCTTTCAATTGCTGGGATAACAAGCATGTTCTACCATGCCCAGTCTCAATCACTGTCTCAGCACTTTCCAGGGGCAAGGCTGGCACACCATCCCTGCACTGCTTAACACATTTTTGAATGAAGTACTTTCCTATTCCTTGAAGCAGTACTTATCATTCATCTGGTAGTTTCTCCCATCTACTAGATTACTACTGTGGCATTGCAACACCTTTGAACTCTTTTCTTTATTATTTCAGTATATTAAAGGATATTTATTTTTCCAGTTTTCTGTTAAGTATACCAGAGAGGATAAGTTAATAATATGCATCTTAGAAGAGTGGAGAAATAATAAATGTAAGTTTCACAAAACGGTTGACTAGAATGTTTTCTAAATAAGTTATTCTGAATAAATAAACTCTCCTTCAAAGAACTGCATGTTCTCTCTGACTTCAGAGCCACATTTATTTTTCTAGTTTCTCTATAAGACTTCAAGACTTGTTTGCACAGTATTGCAGCTTCTTGAGATATACGAGTCTCCTTTCCAATTTCATAATGCTGTCACCTCCATATCCAGTTTACAGTGTGATATAATTCAAGTTGGTGACCTACTTTCTAAGAGGGAATTGAGTTTTAGGTCTTGAGGAAGGCACATAACAAAGAAAAAGCTTTCATTCAAGACAATACAAACTATAATCTTCCAACAGTGAAATGTACCACAAGATGTTTAAGTGGATCTAGGGATTCAATATATTCAAGGGCATGAACATAAACACAGATGTAATGAGTATGCACACACACATTCCTACACACATTCAATTGCATGATTATGAATCTTAGCTGAAGTCATTTTTCATTTAAAAATGATTTCCTCTTAAAGATTTAGTCTAATCCCAGGCTAGTAGATTCTTGCATACTGTCTTAAAATAATAATAATAATAATAATAATAATAATTATTATTATTATTATTTCTATATTTCTATATTTCATCCATTACTTTAGATAACACCTCAAGTAATTCAAAACTAGTAAAACTATTGTACGAAAATTAATTTAAATAGATTTAGTATCAATGGTTCTAGAAACAAATGTTCTAGATTGATTTTATTTATTTTTCTGTGTCTTCAAATAAAGATCTTAAATACAATGTGTGTATTGTTGTACTTAGTTTAAATTCAAATCTATTTTTAAGTCGGAGCAGTTTTTAATACTTTATTTGCTGTGTATGATAACAAAAGTTACATTTTTGAGAAGCTATAATTCCAAAATACAATTTGGTAAATTCAGAGGCAAACTATATTTTTTTTCCAATAACTCCTCAAAAACATAGGATACATCAATGTGGTAGTGTTTATGAAAAAAAGTAATAATATCTCAGTGCTGCCTAAAATGCTTCAATATAAAATTTACTGAAATGTCTTAACACTTAAGCATTATAAAACAAAGCAATGAATATTTTACTTAATAATCACTACTTAAAACAAAATGTAACAATGCATTTTTTCCATAATTTTATACTTAAACACATAGCAATGAGACAGTTTCAAATCAAATTGGCAGGACACTTTCAATAATTAACACATTGTATACATTCTTCCTAGTGGTTAATTGCTATACAAGATGCACACATGATATCCTATTTACAAACACCATTAGAACAAATCACTCTATTCATTAAGACAATGTAAATACATAGATAGATAGATAGATAGATAGATAGATAGATAGATGATAGATAGATAGATAGATAGATAGATAGATAGACAGACAGATATTCTAACCATTTTGAATACAAAGATACAAAATGGA